>NC_134687.1:480153955-480236455 GCF_050947455.1 Rhinoderma darwinii
ATGGTATGTCCCTCAATCGCGTCACAGGAATTCCCTGTGACGCGATCCAGGGGCATCCCTTCTCATTCTCCCCTGAATGCTGCAGTCAGCTTTGATCGCAGCATTCAGGAGAATAACGGCGGAGAGGAGAGGTTTCTCTGATCTCCGCCATTATAGAGCGGGGCTGCGGCTGTGTAATACAGCCATTGCCCCGCTCCTGACAGTAAGTGCGCGCGCGGTCAGCATGAGGAGATGCGTCCGGCGCTGCACTAATGAGCGGCGATTCAGGCATTGCGGACAGAACATGGGGGTGTTTTGTAGTGCACCCGCCATGTTCTGTCTTCAGTGCCGCAGATCATTAGTGCAGCGCTGGCCGAATCACATCATCCTGACGGCGCGCACATGTCAGGACTCAGGAGCGGGACAGTGACTGTATTACACAGCCGCAGCCCCGCTCTCATAGTCATGTGTTACTATACTGTATTGTATTGTGCAGTTTGCGGTGGAGAGAGGAGGGGGGGCTGTGATTTAACGCCCCCCCCCCTCTCCACCGCAAACAGCACAATACATTACAAGGCATCACACATTACATTACAACACCACACAATACATTACATTACAGACTGCAGCTTACCTGGAGTCCTCCGAACCGACTCTTCCACTCCACTGTCTGGAAGACGTGTCACGTGAGAACAAAGTCACATGGTACACTAAGTGTACCATGTGACCTTAGTAACCAGGAAGTGCAGGCTTCACGGCACAGAAGATTTATTTAGGAAGCTTGCTGTATGGTAACGGGGGCCCGTGGGCCCCCCAGGCTTAGGGGCCCGGTCGCAACTGCGACCCCTATAGCTACGCCACTGTTAGGATGTAAACAAGAATGTTTCCATGCTCTCACAACAAGAAGAGTTCTTGAAAAATGGTGAGGAATTGAAGCAAAGTATATTACAAAGTTGCCGAGTTTTCCCTTATACAATGACCATATTTATTTTCAGAATTTTCACTTTTGTTGAATAAATCGTTCAAAAACCATGAGCAGCAACGTAACAATAGGGACCTTTTACATGAAAAGGAGCGCCGATTGACGATACACCACTACAATCGTTACTACAATCGTTACTACAATCGTTCGTTCATCCCCATACATTTCCATCATGTCGGCAGCACATCCTGTTTACACAGGGTTATGTGCTGCCGACTAGCAACCATTTTATTGGCCGCATAAAAGACCCGATCATCCGATGAACGAGCGTTTGCCCGTTTATCGGCTGATCATTGCCCTGTTAACACAGAGTGATGATCAGAGACGAGCTTTCGTATGAATTCTCTTTTGGCTGATCATTGGCTTGTGTAAAAGGGTCTTTAGTCCCCCTTTTCCGGATAATAGCTTCTCATGTTAAAAAAAACAAACAAAAAAAAAACAACCAATCCATTGTTTTATGGACTTTGTGCAAGAAGGCACGGTCATGCTAAACAAAACTTCCCAAAACTCGGCACTATATTTTAGTATACCACCTGGTACAGCAAAACATTCCCCTGTAACAGTCTACCATATATTTATGTATGTGCAAACACATTTAAATACAGTTTCTCTCTTAATCTGCGCAGAATACATTACCTGCCACTCTTTGCATGCTTCATGTCTTGACAGTTCAAATAGTGTGACTGAATTATACAGCTGCCAAAACTGGGGGGAAAATACCGAAAAAATTAATAGAAGTCAACAACACACAACCTATATAAGACCCATAGCCCATAGATAATGCTTTTGTGACTCAGTGCTGCACCCTGCTGTCCTGATAAGAAAACTGAATTGTAGTTTCAATAACACAACTTCAAATATTGTCGCTGATCACTTTTACATATGGGCAAATCAAATATTCATTATCTATATTAAATATAACCTCCCCCCCCCCCTCAATTTTTAAACCCCCATCCTCCTCAAATGATCAAAGAAATGGAGATTACCAGCTTTGCTGATTTCTGGAGGGCAGTACCAAAAATGTTGCAGGGTATGTATTTAGTTGTTTTTCTAATTATAAAAAGTTGACAATTCACAAAAAAAAAAGGGGTTTCAAAGTTCCGATAAAGTTTTAAATAGTGTGAGCTCATGTAATGCTCAGGCTTTAGATCTGGTCAAGGTCTCAATGACCTTGGCTAAAAAGGGAAGCAGGGATTGTTTAGACGCTGCGTCCGAGCTTACAGCATGTTATAGAACAGGGGAATGAATTGACGTAGTTTTGAGGGAAAAGACTCAGTAGAATTTATTCATTTGAACCTCTGCTCACTCGAGGCATAGGAGTTCAGTGGGCGGTCCTACTCCGTGATTGACAGCTATCTCTGTATTCACAGGCATAGGAGTTCAGTGGGCGGTCCTACTCCATGATTGACAGCTATCTCTGTATTCACAGGCCTAGGAGTTCAGTGGGCGGTCCTACTCCGTGATTGACAGCTATCTCTGTATTCACACTCCTAGTCGATAACATGCTGCCCGCAGATTGGACTGCATTTTCAATGTGACCGGTTCCCTTTCAGAACAAGCTGCTTAAATAGAAATAAGCGTACACCGTTCCATCCCTGCCTTGTAAATAATCACCTCCCGTCTTAACAAGACCTACCCTCGGGGGCCAAACTTTGACAAGATATACATTTGAAAAAGTAAGCAATCCATGTACTCATACTTTTTAAAACAGACTATAATGGTGTGATAAAATATAAAAAGTAGTAATCCTATTAAAGGGGTTGTATAATACTGAAATTCTCGCTGGAGGGAGCTATTCGTTGTCCAACCCCTTTTAGGCTGGGTTCACACTGAGTTTTTTTGTTTTTTTTTAAGAGTTGGACGCGGAAACCGCGCCGCAAAACTCGTCAAAAACGGCCCGAAAATCCCTCCCATTGATTTCAATGGGAGGCGGAGGCGTCTTTTTCCCGAGAGCGGTAAAACCGTCTCGCGGGAGAAGGAAGGGACATGCCCTATCTTCGGGAGTTTATGCCACTGACCTCCCATTGACATTAATGACAGGCAGAGAACGCGTATTTCGGGGAGTTTTATGCCCGCGGCGCTCAATGGCCGCGGGCGAAAAACGCAGCGAAAATCGGCGTGCAGGGAGAGGAAAATCTGCCTCAAACTTCCAAACGGAATTTTGAGGCAGAATTTCCGCCTGCAAAAAAACTCAGTGTGAACCCAGCCTTAAAGAGGATCTGTCACTAGTTTAGTAACGCAAAGAAACAAAATAGGCAGCACATCCAGTAGTAGGTGTTTAGAAAAGAGCTTTATTAGCCCAAATGCAACGTTTCCTTCTCATGCTTGAGAAAGGCTCTAGGACATTGAGCCGAAACGTTGCATTTGGGTTAATAAAGCACTTTCTTTTCTAAACACCTACTACTGGGTGTGCTGCCTATTTTGTGTTTCTTTGCAAGTTTGGGGATGATAGTCAAATCCCTGGGATCTGCACCTAGCTAATCTGATAGGCGCTGTCACACTGATAATTCTAGTGTCCCAAAACGTTTATTATTTGAAAAGTTATGAGCGGTTTTCTAAATATGCAAATGAGGCTATACTAGACAAATGGGTGTCAACACCAGTGATTCTCCTGAGGTGGAGCTACATCACAGCCTCTGACACTGGCCTATCAGCATGAAGCTGCTTCACACCGTGTGAGAGACGGAGGCTGGAGGGAAGGGGGGGGGGGGGTCACTTCAAACCGCTATATCTCAGGCTGTGGATCACCTAGAACAGCGGTTCTGGTGGCATATGAAAGAGGAGATTCAAATGTTTCATAGGATCTAGCTGTGAAACAAACGGAGATATCACCAGTTGAATACATAGTCGGGAATGGAAGCTGTATACTATATGATCACGCTGTGTTGCTGGGCAGAAAAGGGGGAAAAGCTGTATGCTGATTGGACAGCGTCATACAGAAAACATTACACCGCCCAGAGTGAAAAGAACAAGTCACCTCCTATTTGGCTACATTAGCATATTTAGAAAAATGCTCATAACTTTGCAAATAAACATTTTTGAAGGGAAAAAAAATTAGTCAGGAGATAGGGAATTAATAAACTGTTGAGAGAGTCTCTTTAACTACAGTTAAAAAGAACAGGGAAAACTTACATGGCCAAAAAAGAGGAAGGGTAGTAGAAATGTAAGTCCTCTCCACATCCAAGACTGAAACCCTTCTAGAATATTAAGGATACATAAGAAAACATTAATATAACATTTAAAAATTGTTCCTTTATCAATATTTACATCCAAAAGATAACATTTTCCACTTGTAGTATAACTAGAAGGTAAATAAGAGAGTTTGCTGGTGATCACTACAGAACCTTCTGAATTATTCTATTTAATGTGCGACTACCATTCTAGCAAAATCGACAACCAGATATTCTGCCAGCCTGGCTGTGACATTTGTAGAGTGCCTAGTATTTATAAGCAAGAAAAAAAGCTCTAAGAGCTAAAAAAAAAAAAAAAGAAAGAAGAATGGCAGCAGCCAAGTTAAACTTGTAATAGTAGGCAAGATAAAATGGGGTGCAGAATGGCGACATTGATCATTAAAGGGGTAGCATCATAAAGATCCTATGGATGTAATAATAGGGAATCCACTTTAACCCTTTAATGACAGCCCACCGTCTTGACATAAGGCGGTGCAGGTGCTTGATCTACAGCGACGTCTTTTGGCGTCGCTGTAGAAGAGGCTGATGAGCGCTCCTGTGAGTGCTTAACCTCTAAGCAGAAGCTGTAACTAACAGCTCCCGATCTTAGAGCAGCCTGCTAAATACAGCTGGGGTTGGAAAACATTCGGACCCCAGCTGCTTAACCCTTTGATCGCCGCGGTCCGTGACCGCGGCATGATCAAAGAGAACTTCAGTCTTTGATCGCGCCACTGGAAACCCGGTGACGTGATCAAAGAACAGGGAATCCCTCTGCAGTCAGCCCAGTGGCTGTCTGTTCAGTGAGCCTGCCCTAGCAGCAGCCTGGGTCAAAGTGACACAGTATAATGTATTAGCATACAAGAGTATGCTAATACATTATAAGTAAAAAATAGAGTTGCAGACAAAGTTATCCCCTATTGGGATTTAAAAAATAAATAAATAACAAAAAAAAGTTATTATTTTGCATAAAATATATTTTATGAACCTACATTAAATAAAAACAAAAAACCTACACATATATTAGGTATCTAAAGGACCGAAATAACCTGAAGAATTAATCTAAAACAGGTTATTTAGCATGAAACGTGAACGGGATAAAAAACAAACAAGAAAAACCATGCAGAGAATCGCTTTTTCCTATATTCACGCCATAAAAATAACTTGTTTCCACACCCAAACTGTAAAAAAAAAATTCAATTTCTCCCACATAAAACAAGGCCTCATACAGCCACGTCAATGAAAAAATAAAAAAAAGTTACGGCTGCTGAAAGGCAGAGGTAAAAACGGAATAATGTAACTGGTCATTAAAGCCTTTTCAGACCCGGTCATTAAGGGGTTAAATTAACAAGTGCGTCATAAACATAACTATATTTACACGTCAGTACAGAATTCACTTACCTACTGTAAGGTCTAAATGATTTCGCTCTCCTAGTGCACGTAATCTGTATAGACACCCACTTTGATAATAATATTGCAAAAATTGTACACAACCTACGGGAAACATAGAAGAAATTAATTACTAGTATAATAAGAAGAATGAAACAAGAACATAATGGCCATCAATCACTGTCAAATTAATTCTCAAAAACTCCAGGGTAATATGTGCAAGGTGTTCCCAAAACACAGCTTAACAGCCAAATTATCCTATTGATATTTCCAATATGGTATTTTATTTAGATACAAATACACACAGACATATACCTATATTCTCTCTTACTTTGATATATTGAAAATGCAAGAAACTGATTGCGGAACATCCGATATATGAGCCCGTCTGGCCTGCAGAGAGACAGAACAGAAACATTAGACAAAAATACACACTACGTAGGTTTATACTTTGAAGAGATTTTTTATATATATATATATATATATATATATATATATATATATATATATATATATACACACACACACATACATACATATACACTAGTCACTCTCAATGAATTAGAATATCAATAAGATAATTTCAGTAATTCAATTCAAAAAGTGAAACTCACATAAATAGATTAATTACACACAGAGTGATCTATTTCCAGCATTTTTTTTCTTTTAATGTTGATGATTATGGCGGACAGTTATTGAAAACACAGAATTTAGTCTCCTAGAAAATTAGAATATTATATAAGCCCAATTTCAATAATGATTTTTAATACTGAAATGTTGGGCTACTGAAAAGTATGTACAGTATATGCCCTCAATACTTGGTCAGGGCTCCTTTTGAATGAATTACTGCATCAATGCGGCGTGGCATGGAGGCGTTCAGCCTGTGGCACTGCTGAGGTGTTATGGAAGCCCAGGTTGCTTTGATAGCGGCCTTCATCTCTTCTACATTGTTGGGTCTGGTGTCTCATCCTCCTCTTGACAATATCCCATAGATTCTCTATGGGGTTTAGGTCAGGCGAGTTTGCAGGCCAATCAAGCACAGTGATACTGTGGTTATTAAACCAGGTATTGGTAATATTGGCAGTGTGGGCAGGTGCCAAGTCCTGCTGGAAAATGAAATCCGCATCTCCATAAAGCTTGTCAGCAGAGCGAAGCATGAAGCGCAAGAAAATTTCCTGCTAGACGCTGCGCTGACTCTGGGCTTGATATAACACAGTGGACCAACACCAGCAGATGACATGGCTCCCCAAACTATCACTGACTGTGGAAACTTCACACTGGAACGCAAGCAACTTGGATTGACGCCTCTCCACTCTTCCTCCAGACTCGGATTTCCAAATGAAATGCAAAATTTACTTTCATCTGAAAACACGACATTTGGACACTGAGCAACAGACCAGTCCATTTAAAGGCTTAGGAATCCTTTGCAGGTGTTTTGTGTCGATTAGCTGATTAGAGTGTGACACCACGAGTCTACAAGCTTCAACGTTTACCCAATATTCTAATTTTCTGAAAGATATATATATATATATATATATATATATATATATATATATATATATATATATATACACACATACATACAGTGAAGGAAAAAAGTATTTGATCCCTTGCTGATTTTGTAAGTTTGCCCACTGTCAAAGACATGAACAGTCTAGAATTTTTAGGCTAGGTTAATTTTACCAGTGAGAGATAGATTATATAAAAAAAAAAAAAAAAAAAGAAAATCCACAGTCAAAATTATATATATTTATTTGCATTGTGCACAGAGAAATAAGTATTTGATCCCTTTGGCAAACAAGACTTAATACTTGGTGGCAAAACCCTTGTTGGCAAGCACAGCAGTCAGACGTTTTTTGTAGTTGATGATGAGGTTTGCACACGTTAGATGGAATTTTGGCCCACTCCTCTTTGCAGATCATCTGTAAATCATTAAGATTTCGAGGCTGTCGCTTGGCAACTCGGATCTTCAGCTCCCTCCATAAGTTTTCGATGGGATTAAGGTCTGGAGACTGGCTAGGCCACTCCATGACCTTAATGTGCTTCTTTTTGAGCCACTCCTTTGTTGCCTTGGCTGTATGTTTCGGGTCATTGTCGTGCTGGAAGACCCAGCCACGAGCCATTTTTAATGTCCTGGTGGAGGGAAGGAGGTTGTCACTCAGGATTTGATGGTACATGGCTCCATCCATTCTCCCATTGATGCGGTGAAGTAGTCCTGTGCCCTTAGCAGAGAAACACCCCCAAAACAGAATGTTTCCATCTCCATGCTTGACAGTGGGGACGGTGTTCTTTGGGTCATAGGCAGCATTTCTTTTCCTCCAAACACGGCGAGTTGAGTTAATGCCAAAGAGCTCAATTTTAGTCTCATCTGACCACAGCACCTTCTCCCAATCACTCTCAGAATCATCCAGAAGTTCATTTGCAAACTTCAGACGGGCCTGTACATGTGCCTTCTTGAGCAGGGGGACCTTGCGGGCACTGCAGGATTTTAATCCATTACGGCATAATGTGTTACCAATGGTTTTCTTGGTGACTGTGGTCCCAGCTGCCTTGAGATCATTAACAAGTTCCCCCCGTGTAGTTTTCGGCTGAGCTCTCACCTTCCTCAGGATCAAGGATACCCCACGAGGTGAGATTTTGCATGGAGCCCCAGATCGATGTCGATTGACAGTCATTTTGTATGTCTTCCATTTTCTTACTATTGCACCAACAGTTGTCTCCTTCTCACCCAGCGTCTTACTTATGGTTTTGTAGCCCATTCCAGCCTTGTGCAGGTCTATGATCTTGTCCCTGACATCCTTAGAAAGCTCTTTGGTCTTGTCCATGTTGTAGAGGTTAGAGTCAGACTGATTAATTGAGTCTGTGGACAGGAGTCTTTTATACAGGTGACCATGTAAGACAGCTGTCTTTAATGCAGGCACCAAGTTGATTTGGAGCGTGTAACTGGTCTGGAGGAGGCTGAACTCTTAATGGTTGGTAGGGGATCAAATACTTATTTCTCTGTGCACAATGCAAATAAATATATATCATTTTGACAATGCGATTTTCTTTTTTTTTTTTATATATATAACCTATCTCTCACTGGTAAAATTAACCTAGCCTAAAAATTCTAGACTGTTCATGACTTTGACAGTGGGCAAACTTACAAAATCAGCAAGGGATCAAATACTTATTTCCTTCACTATGTGTATATATATATATATATATACATATACACACACACACACACACACACATCACAAAGAACATAACATTGGACTTACCATGTTAGCATCACCCCAGATAGAAATGTTGATACATAATGGTGAGAAACCCACCAGCCCTTTATCCTGTAGGAGAAAAAGAGGCAAACAACCATGCACAGTGAGTAAATGTAATGTGATGAGGAATTTTTACCGGATAAACAAATGTAGATTGCTGCTGTAAATAAACTCACCTTGATCCGTTGCTTATGAGGATACTTTCTCGTATGGTCAGTGTGCAGTAGTACCAGACCAGTAAGAAGTTGAACACTTCATCTGTTACTCTAGGAAACCATCAAAAGTAGGTGAATATTTGATGTTTTGTGAACAGGCGGTGCCACATCATAAGCAACCAGCCCCAACAACATTACGTGGACGATCTTCCCCTTCTTAAGAAGAATGTTTATGCTTTGCATTGGTCACACTTGTAGGAAACCATTTTTAGCAATTTTATCATTTATAACTAAACGGCGTGCATTTACATGCTGCCACAAACGTCGAAATCTTATTGTATGAATAGTCTCAACAGCCTGGCATTCACAAAGCAATTCATGCCATGTACCAGTTAGGCTTCGTTCACATTTGCGCCAGGGCTCCATTCCGCCGGAACGCCGAAGCTTTCCGTCGGAACGGGACCCTGACTGACACAAACGGAAACCATAGCGTAGTCGACTACACTATTGATTCCGTCAAAACGACGGAATCCTTGCACAACAGAGACAAACGGAAACCATTAGCACCAGATCAGTCACCATTGAAATCACCCTAGGTTTCCGTTTGTGTCAGTCAGGGCCCCGCTCCAACGGAAAGCTCCAACGTTCCGTCGGAACGTGACCCTGGCGCAGATGTGAACGAAGCCTCATGTGCCCATTTTACAAGCCATCTCAGTGCGCTAGATGCATGAAGTGATCTTTCCCTTATAATGGTGGTCTGTCATGTTGGTTTCCAGGCAGACAGATGTTATCTATACTGATATGGTTTCCATGTCTGTGCATTTTAAGAAACATTTCATCAATTCAGGTGATTGCCGTCTGCATGCACAATATATTTCCACAGTTTTCTGGACTGCAGAAAAAAAATCAAATCTGCTTCAGGAGTTTGACAAAAAGAAAGTGTAGTTTGTAAAGGTGGTTTTACACAGGCAGATATTGCCCATGTTTAACGGCCAATTGACAATGCAGCTTGCCGATCGGCACTCGTTTGCTACATTCACAAGGAGCAACGATTAAGTATGGGGACAACCGATCGTTACGACAATCGTTCATCTATAATATTTAGGAAACGTACGGCACTCCGATGAACGGTGGTGCTCGTGTGGGACTCCACTCCTTATCAATAGGAGTAGAGTAAAATCAGTACAATAAAATTATATCACAAGTTTAAATTCTGGTTCTCATTGCATAAAGTGGCATTGAACAGAATTCTGTACTTCATTTCACATAAATGACTCAAGAAAAGGTAGACGTACATTTTACAAGCTTAGAGGGCAGTCGATTATTTGAGTTATATATTCATTTGTACACACAAGATTTCTCACCTGTAATGAAGCACAAACCGACAAGCTATTGCTCCAAGCAACAAAATAATTGTCAAGTAAAGTTTGAATTTTTCATATTCATCCTTATAAGCAAACCTGAAAGCAAAGAAAGATCAGTGCGTAATGGCAGAAACTCAAACTGTGGCTACACTAAGGAGAATGTAATCCTATAGCACATCGATAATCCACAAGCAGATGTGAAGTTAAAGAGGCTCTGTCACTAGATTATCAAATCCCTATCTCCTATAGCATGTGATCGGCGCTGCAATGTAGATAGCAGTAACTTTTTTTTTTTTTTTTGAAAAACGATCATTTTTGGCCAAGTTATGAGCAATTTTATATTTATGCAAATGAGCCTTTCTTATTTCCAACTGGGCGTGTTTTCTCTTATTTCCAACTGGGCGTGTTTTCTCTTATTTCCAACTGGGCGTGTTTTCTCTTATTTCCAACTGGGCGTGTTTTCTCTTATTTCCAACTGGGCGTGTTTTCTCTTATTTCCAACTGGGCGTGTTTTTTGTTTGTAACATCTGGGCGTGTTTACTTGTTTTACTAGCTGGGCGTGTTTACTTGTTTTACTAGCTGGGCGTGTTTACTTGTTTTACTAGCTGGGCGTTGTGAATAGAAGTGTATGATGCTGACAAACACTTCTATTCACAACGCCCAGCTAGTAAAACAAGTAAACACGCCCAGATGTTACAAACACAATACACGCCCAGTTGGAAATAAGAGAAAACACACTCCCAGTTGTCCATTAGAAAGGCTTATTTGCATAAATATAAAATTGCTCATAACTTGGCCAAAAATGATCGTTTTTCAAAAAAAATAAACTTTACTGTTATCTACATTGCAGCGTCGATCACATGCAATAGGAGATAGGGGTTTGATAATCTGGTGACAGAGCCTCTTTAAAGTGGGGAGCGAATTCTCCGTATACATTAGTACTGCTTTTCCTCCTCTTCCTCAGGCTTATCTAGGCACCAATCGGTCATATGATCCCATCTTATAGTTGGCCAGGCATGCTTGGGAGAAGTGTATTTTTCTCACACATGTAAGTCGATACAGGCTCTGCTGAGGACTAAAACTTATTGTTTGTAGATCTTCACTTTGTTTTTCTTTATTAAAAGGTTTATGATCTAATCAAGAACAGATTTATCAGCTTTCTACCTTTTTAGGAGGGTTTATTGCAGTTTATACAAGCCCTTTATCTTTACAAGGGAAGAGAACCTTCAGGAATACAGTAAAAAAATGCTTTTTTTTTTTCTACAGATGGGGAAACTCATTGTAGCCTAACGCCCAAAAGCAATAAAAGAAAGGTTGATTCCAACCCATAAGTAGATCACCCAAAAGGCTCAGAACGATTAAAATATAACCAACAGTATTTCTGTGCCACCACGGTACACCGCTGCATCTGGTTTATATCCACAACGCTATGAAGCGTCATACACAACATGACACCATAGCAACCAATCGCTGGTTGCAATGTTCAGCTGCCTCGGTTACATGTTGTGTACTAAACACCATAACACTAAGGATACAGTCGAACCACATGAAAAACTGTACATGTGAACACACCTTTAGGTTTTACACACACACACGCACACGCACACGCCTTTATTTGGGGCTTGTAAAAATCGGCTAGAATTTCATGCGCTGAGAGTGAAGGCACCATTAAAAGGGGTTATCCACAAAAATAAAAAGGGGGGGTCTGCTTTTGTTCCCCATAATCAGAGTAGGGGTATTCCCAACATATTTATGGCATATCCACGATATAGGTTATAAATCTGTGATAGGTGTAGTTCCCAGGGGTTAGGCCCACACCTATGTGGAGAATGGGGCGCCCCCCCAACCCCAGTCCCACCTGATGAAGCGACCACAGGAGTCAGGCTTAGATTGAATCGAGAGGTTGGCCTCCCTATGGTAGTTACAGAAACAGCCGCACACGCTCACAAAATGTTTCCGTAACTCCCATAGAACTGAATGGAATGAGCAGTGCACATCTATAATTCATTCTTTGCCTAGATGCGGCAGCCACTTTGCCAGGTGGGACAGGGGTCGGGTGACTCGCGTTCTCCACAAAAGGGACCCGCACCTTTCACACATTTATGGCATATTCTGTCGATAAGCCATAAATGTGTGAGTTGGAGATATACCTTTAAGTGTTTATATGGTCACACGCTCTCTTATGAAGCCATATTAACTGAAAATTATTCTGCATACTGTTTCTACGCAACATGCCTTCAAATAATACACGCCTAGTTGTTGTTTGTGGGGGCTTTGTTTTGTTTTTTTGGGGGTCTGTTTTGATCCTTCTGCAATAAAAATGAAAAACAACGTGTGCATCTTTAATGAACATTGAAAAAGTCTGTTGAGTGATCAGGATGAACATGTACATATTCTGCATTAAAATGCATACTTACTTTGCTTGGTTACTAAGAAGAGTCACGTTCACATTTCCAAGTACGAGGTTTAGATATAAACTGAAAGAGAAGTCAAAATTGGCCTGTTAAAACACCTCATTTAACAAAGTATTTCTGTCATGAGCTAGCCATAATTTACTAACATTGGCTCTGTACTTGAAACCTTTTCAATATGGAATAAAGATCCCAATTTTGGGCTCCGCTTTTTCCTAATCTTAGAGCCTGTTCACATCATCGTCAGGCTTCAGTTTGGCTTTTCCTTCATCTGTTCAATTAGCGGAACAGACAAACGGAAAGACAAACAAAGTATAGTTTCCGTTTGCATCGCCATTGATTTCAATTCTATATTTTTTGTTTCAGTTTGTCTCCGTTCTGCTAGGTTTTCCGTTTTTTTCATGGAAACAAGTTTAGAAATGAATGTTAAACCTAAACAGAAGAAAAACATGATCATAGATCTTGGCAATCGGCATAATTAATTTTTAAATGCCACGTTCAGACGTGGTGTGTGTATTTGCCAGACTGCAAATGCACTGCACTTTACGGTACAATACATGTGGATGGGGTTCTCAAAACCCAATCCATACATAGCAAAGAAATTCCATGCTAAAAAATGATCATGCTGCAGATCTTCAAAAATTAAATTGCAGGAAACCTGCTGATTTTACCCAGTGAATCTGTAAAACATGCAGATTTTGCAGTGGAATTGCTGTCGTTTCGCCACGGATTTACAACACAATCCGTGGTGGACTGAGTCTAGCACCTGTGGACTTAGCCAAAGAGCCAGGGCATAACTGATGACTGGGCTTTCGTTTTGGAAGGTTCCTTTTGAAGCCATTTACCTCACCATCCAGACACAAGTTCATGAAAATGAGGGGACGGGGGCTGATCTGGAACACATATAGAAGTCCTCCTAACACCGACTGATTACCCCCTGCCCAAGCACAGTATGTTGCTACTTCTCCTGCCTGAGCACAGCTAAGGATAAAAGTACAATACTGTGCCCAGGCAGCGGTCTGAGTGAAGGGAGATCTGATTGTATTCAGCAGCAGCTTCTTCCTGCACAGTAAAAGTAACGTTTTAACAATTTGGCCACTTTTTTATATTTTGTCATTTTTGCAAAATAAATAAACTAGCTGCAGGAAAGGTTATAAAAAAAAATATCCCTGTAGCCAATCACTGGCCTTAGTGGTCTGACTTTCCGAGAGCTCACGGATACCCAGCAAGCTTTTTCTAGATGCCGATATTATCGTAGATGATATTAACATGGCTATAAAAGATATGGCCAGAGGTAAGGCCCCGGCCCAGATGGGTTTCCCATAGAACTCTATAATAAATATTGTGACCATCTGTCAGAGTCCTACTTTCAGCCATATCTTCTGGGACTTTGCCTGCTACATTTTACGAAGCCACGATAGTTGTATTAAATGTGGTCCATAAAAATGACTGTCATCTGCGTATAGCCCAACGTTTTACATGCGGCCCACAATAATGATACCTTTAATAAGGGGAGAGGAACGTATCCTAATAGCCAATGCCTCTATTGTCAAACTAAACAGGGCAGACGACAGAGGACAGCTTACTTAACCCCTTAGTGACCAGCCCATTTTAGGCCTTAATGACCAAGCTATTTTATTCGTTTTTCTATAGTCGCATTCAAAGAGCTAGAACGTTTTTATTTTTTCGTCTACATAGCTGTATGAGTACTTGTTTTTTGCGGGATTAGTTGTGCTTTTTAATGGCACCATTTTTGGGTACATATAATTTTTATATTAACTTTTATTAACCTTTTTGGGGGGTATTATAACAAAAACCTGAAATTCCGCCATTGTTCTATGCGTTTTTAAATTGACGCCGTTCACTGTGCGACGTAAATAACATGTTACCTTTATTCTATGGGTCGGTACGATTACGGCGATACCACATATGTAGAGGTTTTTTTAGGTTTTACGACTTTTGCACAATAAAAACACTTGAACTAAAATTATTTGTTTTTGCATCGTCGCTTTCCAAGAGCCGTAATTTTTTTATTTTTCCATCAATGTAGTGATTTTTTGGGCTTGTTTTCTGCGGGACAAGACGTAGTTTTGAATGGTACTGTTTTGGGGTGCATGGGACTTATTGATTCATTTTTATTATGACTTTTTTGGGGGGCAATGGAAAAAAATTGCAATTTCGCCATGGTTTTTTGCGTTTTTTTTTTACGGTGTTCACCTTGCGGTTTAAATGACATATTAACTTTATTAATGGAGTCATTACAGTCGCGGCGATACCACATATGTGTACTTTTTTTTTTTTTTTACACTTTTACTAAATAAAACCACTTTTTATGGAAAAAAATGATTTTATTTTTTTACTGTACTTTTTATTAATAATCTTTATTTCACTTTGATGACTTATTTTATTAGTCCCACTAGGGGACTTTACTGTGCGATCTTCCGATCGCTGCTATAATGCTTTGGTATACTTCATATACCAGAGCATTATTGCCTGTCAGTGTGGATCTGACAGGTAATCTGTTAGGACGTGCCTCCGGCGCGTCCTAACAGGCATATGTCCAGGGCAGACCTGGGGGCTTTTATCAAGCCCCCGGCTGCCATGACACCCCATCGGAGACCCGCGATTGCATTCGCGGGCCGCCGATGGGTGACAGAGGGAGCGCACTCCCTTTGTAAACAAAGTTAAATGCAGCGGTCGCTATTGACGGCGGCATTTAACGGGTTAAACGGCCGCGATCGAAGTAAACTTCGATCGCGGGCGTTGGAGCAGGAGCTCAGCTGTCATCAGACAGCAGAGCCCCGGCTCCTGCCTACACGGGAGACCCGTGCAGGACTTAGACTAGGCTGACGTGAAAAGGCGTCAGCCTAGCCTAAAGCCCATTAGTGACTCACGTGAAAAGGCGTATTGGTGGTCACTAAGGGGTTAAACCAGGTAAAGACCCCTTAGAGTGTGGTGCCTACTGTCCCATATCGCTAGTAGCTAACTAAAATCCTAGCTACTAGATTAAATAGCATTATCCTCGATTTAATACATCCTGACCAAACTGCGTTCATGCCTGGAAAAAATACATCCATAAGCATCAGAAGAGTTTAAGCGGTGGTTCAATATAGCTCTATGCTGAAAAACTATTGAGCTCTAGTCTCTCTAGATGCCACAAAGGCATTTGGACTCAATTGAATGGCCTTTTCTATTTGATTGCCTCCAAAAGTTCGCTTTTGACCCTAAATTCTGTAAATGGATCCAAAAACATATATGCCTCACCCAAAGCGAAAGTTTTGGTAAATAATATATCATCCCCTGCCTTTTCACTTAAGCCAAGTACGCTTCGGGGTGTCCTCTGTTGCCGGCCCTGTTTAGTTTGGCAATAGAGGCGTTCGCTATTGGGATACGCTTCTCTCCCCTTATTAAAGGTATCATCATTGCGGGCCTCACGGAAACCATTGAGCTGTACGCATATGATATAGTAATTTTTATGGACCACATTCATGATACTCTTACCTCTGTTATAGCCACTATTAAACAGTTTGGGACATATTCAGGTTTCTCCAGTAATTGGGGAAAATCCTCCTTAAGCCCTTCCCGACTAGCCCACGTAGATTAACGGGCTGCAGCGCTGGTCCTTGTGCCTGCAACCCGTTAATCTACGTGTGCTCCTGACAGAGCGTACATGCATTCCCCACAGTCCGGCATCTCTCAGTACTGGCTGCTACTAGCAGGCGTGGGATCACAGCCGTGAAGCCCGCCGATTAACCCCTTAAATGCGGCGGTCAATAGCGACCACCGCATTTAAGGAGTTACAACATCGGCACCCCGCGGTGCGCCGATGGTTGTTATGGCAACCGGAGGTCTAACAAAGGCCTCCGGGTCTGCCATCTACAGAAGGCGATTATGTCCTGCCTCTGGCCCTAATATGCTGCCCGTCAGTGTGAAACGAACAGGTAGAATACCCTGCAGGACATAAGTATTGCAGGGTATTAGAACAACGATCTAACAGTTGGAAATGAACCCGTTAGTGACCGGCCCATAGTCTTTTTACGTCGGTCACTAACGGGCCTTATTCCGATGCCATAGACTTTTTACGTCGCGGCATCGGAATAAGTAAACAGAGCAGGGAGCTGTCAAATCTCCCTGCTCTCAGCTGCCAGAGGCAGCTGAGGGCTGGGAGCGTCCCTGCTCTGCCGGGTGAGATCGATATCAGTATCGATCTCACCCGTTTTACCCCTCAGATGCGGTGCTCAATAGCGAGCACCGCATCTGAGTGGTTTTGGAGACATCCCACTGACACCCGGTGATACGATCGCCGAGTGTCTGTGTCTCCCATGACAGCCGGGGGCCTAATAAAGGCCCCCAGGTCTGCCAGTAATGACATAGCAGATGCCTGTCCGTTTTAAATGGACAGGCATAATACACTGCAATACAAAAGTATTGCAGTGTATTATAATAGCGATGGGAGGATCGCATAGTGAAGTCCCCTAGTGGGACTAGTAAAAAAGTTAAAAAAAAAAAAGTTTAATAAAGTTAATTAAAAAAAATAAATGAAAAACCCACTTTTTCCCCTTACAAACTGCTTTACTATTAAAAAACTAAAATACAGTTAAAAAGTTACACATATTTGGTATCGCCGCGTCCGTAACGACCCCGACTATAAATCTATTACATTACTTAACCCGCACGGTGAACTTCGTAAAAATTAAATAAAAAACTACGGAAAAATTGCTGTTTTCTGTGAATCCTGACTTTAAAAAAATGTGATTAAAAAGTGATCAAAAAGTCGCATCTAATCCAAAATGGTAGCAATAAAAACTACAAGTCTTCCTGCAAAAAAAAAAAGCCCTCATACAACTGCATCGGCGAAAAAATAAAAACGTTACGGCTCTTCAAATATGGAGGCATAAAAACAAATAATTTTGATAAAAAAGCGTTTTTACTGTGTAAAAGTAGTAAAACATACAAAAACTATACAAATTTGGTATCGTTGCAATCGTAACAACCCGCTGAATAAACTTATTGTGTTATTTATACTACACGGTAAACGGCGTAGATTTAAGACGCAAAAAAAGAGTGGTGAAATTTCTGATTTTTTTCTATTCCCCCCCCAAAAAAAGTTAATAAAAGTTAATCAATAAATAATATGTCCCCCAAAATGGTGCTATTAAAAAATACAACTTGTCCCACAAAAAACAAGTCCTTATACAGCTATGTCGAGGCAAAAATAAAAACGTTATAGCTCTTGGAATGAGACGATGGAAAAACGTAAAAAATGGCTTGGTCATTAAGGTCTAAAATAGGCTGGTCATTAAGGGGTTAAAGTCCGTGGGACTTATAAAAAAAACAAAACACTTTTTTCAATTCTAAAATCCTTTATTAATAGAAAAAAAAAACAAACTATGCATTATTGGTATTGTCTCATCCGTAACGGCCTGAACTATAAAATATAATGTTATTTATCCCACACGGTGAATGCCATAAAAAAAAATTAAAACAATACCAGTATCGTTATTTTTAGTCACGTCAGCTCACAAAAAAATTAATAAATACGGATCAAAATGTCGCATGTACCCAAAACCGGTACCAATCGACACTACAGTTTGTTCCGCAAAAGACAAGCCCTCACGCAGCTTTCTTGATGGAAAAATAAAAGTTATGACTTAGAATATGGCGACACAAAAACTAAATAATTTTTTTAAAACCATGATTTTATTGTGCAAACACCGTAAAACAAAAAAACTATATACATAAAATATCACCGTAATCGCATCAACCCGCAGATTAAATTAAATATGTCATTTATAGTGCACGGTGAACGCCGTAACCCAAAAAAATAAATAAAAACCACAATAGAAGACGTTTTCACGGCCTATTCCACTAAATTCAGCAAAAAAACTATGGAATCAAAATGCTCACTATACCCCTAGATAAATCCTTTTAGGGCTGTAGTTTCCAAAATTGGGTCACTTTTTGGGGGCGGGGGGGGGGGTTTCCACGGTTTTGGTCCCTCAGGGGCTTTTCAAATGCGAAATGGCACCCGAAAAACCAATCCAGCAAACGAGCTCCAAAAGCCAAACGGCACTCCTTCCCTTCTGAGCCCTGCCGTGTGTCCAAACAGCCGTTTATTACCACATATGGAGTACTGCCATAATCAGGAGAAATTGCTTGTCAAATGTTGGGGTGCTTTTTCTTTTTTATGCCCTGTAAAAATTAATAATTACTATGTTTTATTGGAAAAACTGTAGATTTTTCATTTTCACGGTCTACTTCCACTCTACGTTCAGCAAAAAAACCTGTGGAGTCAAAATGCTCACTATATCCCCCTATAAATTCCTTGAGGGGTGTAGTTGGCCAAATGGTGTCTTTTTGCAGGGGTTCCCACTGTTTTGGCCCTACAAAACATCTTCATACAGGACATGGTGCCTGTGTTTCAGTCCATTGGCACACTAGGGCCTCATGTGGGATATTTTTAAAAACTGCAGAATCTGGGCAATAAATATTGTGTTGCATTTTTCTGGTAAAACCTTAAGTGATACAGAAAAAAAATGGATTTTCTAAAAAAAAATTAAAAAAAATGACATTTATACATTTCACTTCTACTTTGCTTTAATTCCTCTGAAACACCTAAAGGGTTAATAAACTTTCTAAATTCAGTTTTAAAAACGGAGGGGTGCAGTTTTTAAAATTGGGTGACTTATGGGGGTTTCTAATATATAAGGCCCTCAAAGCCAGTTCAGAACTGAACTGGTCCACAACAAAATAGTTTTTGGAAATTTTCTTGAAAATTTGAGAAATTCTTGCTAAAGTTCTAAGCCTTGTAATGTCCTGGAAAAATAAAAGGATGTTCAAAAAAATTATGCCAACATAAAGTAGACTTATGGGAAGTGTTAACTAGTAACTATTTCGTGTGGTATTACGATCGGTTTTACAAGCAGATACATTTAAATATAGAAAAATGCCAATTTTTGCAAGTTTTCTCTAAATTTTGGTCTTTTTCCCAAGTAAATACTGAATTTATTGACCAAATTTTTCCACTAACAAAGTTCAATGTGTCACGAGAAAATTCTCAGAATCACTTGGATAGGTAAAAGCATTCCCAAGTTATTACCACATAAAGTAACGTCAGATTTGAAGAAAAAAAATAATAGTCTGCGTCCACAAGGCCAAAACAGGCTGTGTCCTGAAGGGGTTAATGTCCTTCTCCCATGTGCCGTCTCCTCGATTATCTGAGATATCTCCATTGCCCTTAGTAGACCATTTTAAACATTTAGGGATCTTCATCCCAGAAGATTCAGGTAAAGATCTTTCCCTTAACGTTATGCCATTACTTGGGTATACCCGCTCCAAATTCACTATTCAATACTTAGGATGGGTAGATTACCCACAGGCCGTTTACGACATCATGCTCCAGATGCTAATTTCTAGCATATGATATGGACCTGTGATCCCATACGTTCCTTTTGGATGGTGATAATTTCTCTCCTGTCATCCTTACTACATACCAATGTACCTTTAGGCCTCATTCACACGGCAGGGTTTCATTAGGAATAATAGACCCCTAATGGGGCTATTCACACGACCGATTTTTTGACGGCCGGGAAATCCGGCCGTCAAAAAAATAGGACATGCTCTATCTTCGCCCGGGTACCCGGCCCCCATAGAAGTCTATGGGGCCGGGTATTACACGGCCATCACCGGAATGTGTTCCGAGTGATGGCCGGGCTTCCCGGCGCTTGCGCTCTATCTCCTCCTCCTCACAGCGCAGAGTGCATGTGAGGAGGAGGAGTTGATGCCATTCTGACGAATGGCATCGCTGCACACTGTGTGGCAGGGCCGGGGTGTACAGCAGGTGGAGGGAGCGCTGCGCTGGCTCCCTTCCCCTGCTTGTTAAAAGCACCCTGGCCCGGCGACACCTTCGATGGCGCAGCTGCAGCTGCTGCGGCTGCTACTACTGTAGCGACGCCACTATAGCAGAGCGGGGAGGTATCTCCCCGCTCTGCTATGTGCTAGCCGCACTTTAGCTCCTTGAAGGAGCGGAATCCCCGTGTTTTCGGGGATTCCGCTCCTGGACAGAGCGCTTGATGTCTCTGTCCATATATGGGCAATGACATCAGGGGAAACTCCTGAAGCGGAATCCCCGAACACATGGGGATTCCCCTTCAGGAGTTGCAGCTGATGTCACTGTCCGGATCTGCCTGGCACGGATGCAAAACTGAATGCAAACCGGCCGGGCAAAATGGCCGATTTTACCGGCCGGCACTCGGGCTCGGGAACGACCCGTTCGTGTGAATCCCGCCTTAGATCCTAATGCTTGTTTGTTTGGCATATTAGATGAAGAAATATGGAGACACCATACTAGAATTGTTTTAAGGGAAACTTTATTTTTGGCACGAAAAACCATAGCTCAACACTGGATAAACGATCATCTTCCAAATCCTAGCCAGTGGATCAGATTAGTTAATTCCGTTACATCTCTTGCACATGACCGATTTTGGGCCGTGAAAAACGTTCCCGGCCCGACCGCGGTACAGGCGAACAAGACTTCTGGCATTACAGACATTTCTGATGCTAGGAGTCTCTGCCTCCTCACGGAACTGCTGTTTTGTACTGAACAAAACGATACAGTACGGAACAGCAGTTCCATGGAGAGGCAGAGACTCCTAGCATCATAAATGTCTATGATGCCAGATGTCCCGGTTCGCCGGTACCGCAGTCGGGCCAGGAAATCCCCAAACTCGGTCGTGTGCAAGAGGTGTTATATCTTTAAAAAAAATAATCGTACCACTAAATTTTCCAAAGTGTGAATGTTTGGAACAATTCTCCTTTGACAGTTCATACATTTAACGAACCCTGAGACACTCCTAATTATTGCATAATGCTACCCTGAACATACATGTCGGACTGTCACTGACTAGATACTTTTCCGCCCTCTGACGGCCACAGAATGTTTAGGTCCTCTTAATTCTTTTTAAAACGTTATATTTAATTTCATGTATGTTTTAACACGTGTTGACCTATCTGGAATGCATAAGGCTTATTCTTCTGCAGATTAGTATATCAATGATATGCTTGCTAATTTTGTTTTGTACAAATTTTTCGTTTAGCCTTTGTAATAATCTGATGTCTGAAGATTTTTGACTTGTTTCTGCACCAGATGTCAATAAAGAGTTTAAAAAATAAAATAAATCACTGGCCTCAGCACTCACGTGCTATACGTTCTAGCTTCAGTGTGGAGGCCAGTGATTGGCTGCAGCGACTACAGCAGGTCATTGCTCCAGGAAAGACAGACAAAGACCGACTGGGACCACTAGAAAAGCAAGGGATTTAACAGGTGAGTAATATTTTGTTCTTTGATTTTATAACATTTTCTTCATCTAGTGTAATTTATTTAACTCTGACAACCCCTTTGATACATCTATGGTCTTCTCTTTATCCCCCCCTTTATGAGCTCTGGCCCATCACTCTTCACCTTAGCTCCCCTGTCCATGTTTCCTTGTTTATGCGTTTAGGCGCTTGATTCCTTTTGTTCATGAGTACAAACCTCCTGCTATTACACTCAAATAAAATGTATAAAATAAAATGTTACACTATATCGCAATGATAAAGACATTGTGGATATGGGAATACCAAACAGAATGCGTTGAATAAAAACACATGCATGATCAGCAGGGCTGGCCTTAGGGGCGTGCGACCAGTGCCATTGCACAGAGCGCATCACTCCAGCAGGTGGAAGGGGGCACTGCACTGGCTCCCCTCCCCTGTGTGTGTTTCAGAAGCGCCAGGGCCCGGTGACTCAGCAGCTGCCTTTCCGCCCAGGCACTTCAAATCTTAGTGGCGTCTCTAGCGCTGTAGCAGCCATAGCGGCAGCGACGCCACATTCAATAGTATCGGATTCCTTAGGGTGCAGATATTATTGAACACTATAGCAGAGCAGTGAGGTATCTCCCTGCTCTGCGATCCACTAATCGCCACTGTAGCTCCCTGAAGGAGCGGAATCCCCGCGTGGCTGGGGATTCCACTCCTGAACGGAGCACTTGATGTCTCTGTCCATCTGTCCACAGATTGTCATTTTACTGTAAGTGGCGGGCGGATGGTCATTTTACTGTAAGTGGCGGGCGGATGGTCATTTTACTGTGAGTGGCGGGCGGATGGTCTTTTTACTGTGAGTGGCGGGCGGATGGTCTTTTTACTGTGAGTGGCGGGCGGATGGTCTTTTTACTGTGAGTGGCGGGCGGATGGTCTTTTTACTGTGAGTGGCGGGCGGATGGTCTTTTTACTGTGAGTGGGGGCTGATTTTTTTTTTGTTCGGGGTGCCTCGTGTCTGAAAAGGTTTGGAAACTCTGTACTAAGCTACAGGATCATGCCGGCCTACGCAAGGATCCCGTCATCGGCGTTGTGGAGCAGCTCTGTTAGTCGTGGGAACAGGGCCTAGGAGAGTACAATTTTCTTTTGTTTGGGGGGCACTATCAACAAGGGGGAGGTGGGGGGCCGTATGGCGCGGTCTACAAGGAGGAGGTGGGGGATTATGGCACTATCTACAGTGTGTGGCAGCCAGGGGAGGGGGGCATTATACGGTGTGGGGGCCACTAAGTGGAAATTATACCGTGTAGGGGCACTACAGGGGGCTTAATACTGTGTGGGCACACTTAGAGGACAAAATACTGTGTCCTTGAAGGGGTTATAATATATATTATTATACAGTATGGGGGCACTAAAGGGATATTAAACCATGTGGGGGCT
Organism: Rhinoderma darwinii; assembly: GCF_050947455.1. Classification (NCBI taxonomy): domain Eukaryota; kingdom Metazoa; phylum Chordata; class Amphibia; order Anura; family Rhinodermatidae; genus Rhinoderma; species Rhinoderma darwinii. The sequence goes on from NC_134687.1 coordinate 480,177,394, forward strand.
CTATATAGGGCATTATACTTTATGGGTAATTTTTTTTTTTTGATTGGGTGGGGCGCCGAAAGATAACTTTTTTTTTAAACTCGTTTTATGGACCATAAAATAACAGTCAATTGTAAATATACATCAGGAGAAGAATATGCATCAAACAGTCCATAAACAGTAAGGAATGATAACTATCATGCATACAAAATCACACAAGGCATAGTAGTGGTACGCAAACCACATAGCAGTATGAAAAAAATAAAAACAAAATATTAATTTAAAGGACAGTTAGACAAATGTTACAAAATTATGTAATCAAAAATGCTATCAGAGAGGAAACAGCCACCCCTCTCATAGGCCTAGAAAGACACGGCCATGTGAATGTGTTCCATCCCACCAACACACCCTAGCCACTCCCAAGCACAGCATGTGTCAAAGAATCGGATAAACCCTGAACCGTACAGTGAGTGAGATTCGATGAGCACCAACCACCCCAGATCAAGTTAAATTTAGCCGGACGACCACAATGTTTATATACAATTTTCTCAAAAGGGAAGGTTATCAATCAGTTTACGCCATTGAGCTACCGTCGGCCTCCTATCAGCCATCCAACGTATAGCCACCGCCTTCCCTGCCATAAAGAGTGATCCCCTGAGAAAGATTCTCTCATGCACCGACCACTGCTCCTCCGAAACCAATCCCAACAAACACACTTCGGGCCTGAGTGGAACCTCCCTCCCCAATACTGCAGTTAATAAGGCTACTACATCCTCCCAAAAACTAAAAATCCACCTACAGTGCCATATTAAATGTATAAAATCAGCTCTATCCTCCCCACATCTATCGCAATGCGAGAATGCCATCCTTCCTATATGCTGTAATCTTATCGGCGTTACGTAACATTGATGTATGATGTATAATTGCACCAATTTATTATTAGCAGCAGGAGAAACCAAAAGATGAGATCTCCAAACCTTCTTCCAATCCTCATCAGACAGCAATGGAATTCCCACCATCTATCCTCAACCACCATGGGTTTGAGTCATAATTTAGCATCCAGTAAATAAGAGTAAATCCGAGAGACGTATCCCCTCGTAGTCTGGGTACCCAAAAGTGTCACCAGGGAATAACTAGAGAATATGGTGGATGCCGGTGGAAACGGAGTGACTAAAGCGTGATGAAATTGCATACAGTATAATGCATGCCCAGGAGGTATATTAAAAGCCGCACGAATCTCACTCACCGACATGACAGAATTAGCTGCTGTAAGTATTTGTAACAGGGTATGTACATCTCTAGAAATCCAATAGCTCTTCCCCAATAATCCAAAAAGATGGGAAAACTCGGATTATTCTATAATGGGGTTCCGGCTACTACCCCCTCAAATCCCATTAGAGATTTAGATTGCTGCCATAGACGTCTGGCTAACTTATGCAAGGGTAACAAAGAGCGGTGTCTAAAGTCATGTGGCTCCAGTACTGGCCACAAAGTTTTCAATCCCAGGACATGAGCCAAATGACATTCAGCATTAGAATTCAAGGGGGGAGAGACCCAAGATACCAGGTATCGAAGCTGGCCCGCCAGATAATACAATACATCAGGCAACGCAGCTCCAGCTTCATCCTTAGGTCTCTGAAGAGTAGAAATTTTAAGTTTACATCTCCGCCCCATATAAAAACGGCGCAAACAGTGAATTTACTATTTTGAAAAAAAATGTAAGCACAATCACATCTACGTGTTCCAGAACGTACAAAAACTTGGGCAAAACAATAATTTTCAATAAATTAATGCGACCTGCCACCGACAGAGGCAGACGTTTCCACACTTGAAATTTATCCCTAAGATATGTCAACAAGGGTGCGACATTTAAATTATAAGATCGAGAACTGTCCCTAGCAATATGAATCCCCAAATATTTGAAGTCAGGGGTAACCCTTAAACCACAGAATTCGGAACCCCACCTACAATCATCCCGTCTCAGGGGCATCAAATACGACTTCTGCCAATTTATCAATAATCCAGAGTACCTCCCGAAGTCATTGATAATGTAAATAGCCCTAGGAAGAGTAGCATTAGGATTAGCCATAAAGGGCACCATGTCGTCTAAATAAAGACCTATACGGTCCTCTCGAGGGCCTATCCTAATCCCCATATATGCGGAACCTTGTCTAATTCGAATAACTAAGGGTTCAATGGTCAATGCAAAGAGGAGTGGCGAAAGGGGACACCCCTGCCTCGTGCCCCTATGGAGGCAAAAGGAAGGGGACAGTACCCCCCATTCACCAACACCTGAGCTCTAGGAGAACGGTACATCAAAGATACCCATTTAACTAAATCCTCCCGAAATCCAAATCTGCGCAACACTGCTAGTAAATAGGGCCATTCAACTGAATCAAAAGCCTTGGCGGCATCCAGAGAAGCCAAAGCCCAGTCCTGCTGCCCCCCCCCCCCATCCGATCTCCAACACAACCTCCACCCTTCTTACATTTTCAGAAGTGGATTTGCCAGGTATAAACCCACATTGATCCGGGTGAATAACATCCTTTATCACCGTACATAAGCGATTAGCTAACAACTTGGTCAATAGTTTGTAATCCACTGTTAACAGCGAGATCGGTCTATAAGGACCACATTCTTCAGAGTTTTTCTCAGGTTTAAATAACACTACTATGGTTGCGTCACACATCGAATCCGGAAGAGCAGAACTCCCAAAACTATATTCAAACAGGGTCAAAAGTTGAGGAGCCAGAAACTCCCCATATTGTAGATAGACCTCAAGAGGGATCCCGTCCGGCCCGGAGGCCTTCCCCTTAGACATAGATGCCATCCCCTCAAATATTACCTCCACAGTCAAAGGGGCATCCAACATTCCCACCTGCTCAGACGTCAAGGTAGGGAAAGCGACTCCATCCAAATAAGACTCCAACCAATCCAGCTCATAGTCGACGCGAGAGGAATACAATTGATCATAAAATGAGGCAAATTAAGTAAGAATGTCCCCCGGGGAGGTACATAACCTATCATCCGGCCCGACAATAATGACAAGTACAATAGGAGATCTAGAGCTATTTCTCACTATATGAGCAAGAATCTTACCTGACTGATAACCTAGCTCAAAGTGTGATTGCTTGCTAAAAAAACAAACTACGTGAGGCTTTATCTTTGAGGACCTGAAGGTACTGCCTACCCAGGCCTAACCATTCATGTCTATTAGACGGGGATGGATCTTGTACAAATTTCCCCTCCACCTGCGAACACCTGTACGCTAGGTCCTCAACCTGAAGGGCTGAAGAGCATTTAACATACGATATGGAAGACCGGAGACACCTGCTCAAATAGGCCTTAAAGGAACAGTGTCACCACAATTTTTTTTTTTATATGTTAAAGATGTTAGTGCTTTATTAAAAACGTTTGGATTAATTTGTGTGTTTGTGTGTTACTTTTTCTTATTTTTACACTTTTTCTTCCCTATGGGGGCTGCCATTTTTTTTTCCATTTCTGTATGTGTCGATTAACGACACATACAGACATGGAATACGGCAGCTCCAGTCCCATAGGGACTGCGAACGGGGCCCGTTCCATCCACTAACATGTACGCCGCTGTGTGGGAACGGCGCATGCGCCGCTCCCACACAGTTCAATTTGAAATGCGCGCCGTCCGGCGCCATTTTCCTGTGGACCGGAAGTCGCGGCCGGACAGTAAGATTACTACTTCCGGTCGCGGCTTCCGGACTTGTGCACATGGAGCAGCGGCAGCAGACGGAGCGGATGGACCGGAGGGAGCGGCGGCGACTGGAGCAGGTAAGGGATTTCTATGTATGTTTGTGTTTCAGTGTGTGTTTACTTACTGTATGTAAACCTTCTACACTGTGTGTTAGCTCAAAAAATGGCGACACACAGTGTAGGAGGTTAGACCGTTCAAACCCCTCGTTTCTCCCGGCACTAGCCAGGATAAAGGAGGGGGGGATGCTGAGAGCTCACTAGAGCAAGGGCTTTTTACCCAATTTTGCAGCATAAAGCAATGTGGTTGCTTTACCACATGCAATGCTGCAATTTTGGGAATGGCTCCATCTAGTGACCAGCAATGGGAAATATTATAAATTAGAATCCAATTGAATCCAATTTATAATATTTCCTGACTCGTGAAAAAAAATAAAAAATTAGAACAATGTTTAATCACCTATACACTAATTGTTTAACTAAAAAAAAAAAAAATCATGTTTTGCTGGCAACACATTCCCTTTAAGTGTATCCCCCACAAGTATGCGATTCTCCATGCGAGACTGGGCCTCTATAAAAACCAACAATTGATCAGGTATTTGGTCATTCTGCTGAAAGAGTTGGAGCCAGAAGGGATGAATCTTACACACCCCCCTTCTACCAACATGTGGCCTTTTCAATGTCAGCAATAATGGACTATGGTCCGAGATCCCCCTGGATAAATTAGAGACACCACGTCACAGAGAATAGCAGGAGAACCAAAAATATAGTCTATTCTAGATAACGCATTATGTTGTGGGGTATGACACGTAAACTCTCTAATACCAATATGGGTAGCTCTCCATAAATCTATCCACCCTATCTCTAACATAAGTAGTCTCAATTGAGACGGGCCAGTGGAGCCATGTCCCGCGGGTCTATGTAGACGGTCTATACCGGGATCCATAAGCAAGTTAAAATCCCCCATCAATATAATACGGGAACCCGGATATGCGGACGCAAATCTCATGGCATCCTGAATAATCTCCAATGTGGCTGGCGGAGGGTTGTATATACACCCATTATCACATGAGGACAATCATCAAAAACTGCATTTAAAAAAATAAATCTCCCATTAGGATCAATGTTCGACTGTAGCAGTTTCCATCGGAGCTCAGAATGCACCAAAATAGCCACTCCCGTAAAATAAGATGTGTGGGAAGCATGACCCACTCACTGTACCCAGGGCCTACTCAGAGTCTGCACCGTGTCAGCTGTCAGGTGCGTTTCTTGCAGACAAGTCAAATGAGGCCGATGTCGCCTCAAAGCAGCAAATATCATATGTCTCTTTTCAGGAGAACCCATACCACGCACATTCCAGGACATTAACCGTAACCCCGCCATTTCGCAGTATTGTTACATATTAGACAGTCGCAGCCCAGAGCCCCACCAACTAACCCCTGAGTGCAAAAATTTCTAATCCAGCATAAGTGACTAAGTATTTTCCATACATGTATGATGTATACATATAGATCTGCAGCGATTTGAATTGACTCAAACTCGCATAACGTAGCTATGAAAACACATTGCTCAACAGGAGCGAACCTTTTTCAGCCGAGAATCTAGGGGGTAGTCTCTACAGCTAGCGTAATTCGGCTGTAAAGACTCAAAAGTATCCAAGTACCTCCCGGCCAGCACCTTTTACACAGGAAAAGCCAGACATATATTGAAACCTGACCCTCAATTAGCAATCCGCATATGTAGTGACATTTCACCATAGTAATAAAATGAAGAACATAGATATCGTAAAGAGGCTCTGTCACCACATTATAAGTGCTCTATCTCCTACATAAGGAGATGGGCGCTATAATGTAGGTGACAGTAATGCTTTTTATTTAAGAAAACTATTTTTACCACTTTATTAAAGTTTTTAGATTTATGCTAATGAGTTGCTTAATGCCCAAGTGGGCGTATTTTCACTTTAGACCAAGTGGGCGTTGTACAGGGGAGTGTATGACGCTGACCAATCAGCATCATGCACTCCTCTACATTCATTTACACAGCGCATAGGGATCCTGTTAGATCCTTATGTGCTGTCTTATACGAACACATTAACAATACTGAAGTGTTTAGACAGTGAATAGACATTCCACGGAATGTCTATTCACAATCTCTGCACTTCGTTACTGTTTCTATGGTAATTAAAGCCGAGGAAGCGTGATCTCATTGTAACCTGTCATTTACCGCGTAATCTCGCGAGATTACGCATCCTCTGCTGTAACTACCACAGACAGAGTAACGAAGTGCAGGGATTGTGAATAGACATTCCGTGGAATGTCTATTCACTGTCTAAATACTTCAGTATTGTTAATGTGTAAGTATAAGACAGTACATAAGGATCTAACAGGATCCCTATGCGCTGTGTAAATGAATGGAGAGGAGTGCATGATGCTGATTGGTCAGCGTCATACAGTATTGCAGGTATTACGTTAAATTTACCGCTTCCCGACCACCCACAGTAAATTCACGCTGGCACTTGCTGGGCTCTGTGCAGCGCCAACGTGAATTCACGGTGGGTGCTAAAAGCGCGATCCGGGTGTCTCAGAGTAGCGCTGACATCCGTATCGCGCTGTTAACCCCTGCCTCTGGTCCTGGAGACATGATCAGGACCTGATTGGTTCAGGTCCCGATCATGTGATCGCAGGGAATGTTTGTTGCTACAACAAACTTTCCCGGGGACCAATTGCAGGTGCTGCAGTCAGTTATAAGGCAAAACCGGAGACCATACAACAGCCTCCGGGTCTGCCATGCACGGCAGCCTATGAGTACCAGTCAGAGGCCAGTCCTCATAGGCTTCCGGTCAGTGTGACTCTCAGCGCCACACAGAGTTTATAATACGTTACACTACCTAGGTAGTGTAATGTATTATAGCAGCGATCAAAGCTGCAGATCTTCAAGTAAAACAAGTAAAAAAAATGTTTTATAAATGTGTAAAAACAAGTTATAAGTTACAAAAACAAAAAATGCTTTTTTTCCTATAAGTCTTTTATTATAGAAAAAAAAAATGAAAACGTTAAAAAAAAAGTACATATTTGGTATCACCGCTTTCATAACGACCCAAACTATAAAACTATAATATTCTTCCCGCACGGTGAACACCGCAAAAATAAATAAATTAAAAAAACAAAGTCAGAATCACTATTTTTTTGGTCATCAACCCTCCCAAAAGATACAATAAAAAGTGATCAAAAAGTCACATGTACCCCAAAATAGTACCAATAAAAACTACAGCCCGTCCCACAAAAACAAGCCCTTACACAGCTTTTTTGACTGAAAAATCAAAAAGTTATGGCTCTCAGAATATCTATGAATTCTTATTTATTTACCATATGATTATACCCTCTTATTATGCCCTGATGCCCAGCTTACATATACCCCCACATTATAAATTGAAATACCAGCAAAACCCCAAACAGAACTCCACAGTTTTTTTGCTGAATTTAGTGGAATTAGGCCGTGAAAATAAAAATCTATGCAAAAACATAGAAATGTTTAATTTTTACAATGAATAAAGGAGAAAAATCACCCCAAAATTTGTAAAGCAATTTGTCCTGATTACAGCAATACGCCATATGTGGTAATAAACTGCTGTTTGGACCCACGGCAAGACTCAGAAGGGAAGGAACAATATTAGGCTTTTGGAGCTCAAATTTAGCTGGAATGGTTTTCGGGTGTCATGTCGCATTTGCAAAGCCCCTGAGGTACCAAAACAGTGGAAACCTCCCAAAAGTCCCTTTAGGGGACTGGAACGAGCGATCATTAGGTCGCTGGTACAATACACTGCAATACTAATGTATTTCAGTACAATATCATTTTTACAGGCTCCTGTAACAGCGCGATCGCTGTTCCTGTCCATTAGTCTCGGGTGTCAGCTGTAATACACAGCGGACACCTGCAGAATATGGAGCGGGCGCAGCGCATGAGCCCGCTCCATATATAACCCCCCCGCACCACGACATGCTATTAAGTCGTGGTGCGCGAAGGCATTAATGCACAGCGGATGGTGCAAAGTGAAAATTAAAATTTTCCACTGATATGCCATTTTAATGCACAATATGTTGTGCCCAGTTTGTGCCACTGAAGACAAATACCTCGTACAATGTTGAGCGGGTTCTCCCGGATATAAAATATCATATATATGGACGTAAGCTGGTGTTTGGGCACGCTGTGGGGCTCAGAAGGGAGGGAGCGCAATTTGGCTTTTGGAGCGCAGATTTTGCTTGGTAACCGTTCTGTTTGGGGTTTTGCTGGTATTTCAGTTTATGATGTGGGGGTATGTGTAAATTGGGCGCAGTACATCAGGACATAAGAGGGTATAATAATTCGGTAAATAAATAATAATCCGCAGATATGTGGCCAATGTCGCACTGATAAATGGCGCCCGATCTTATCCGCTTTTGGACACTGCACAATTTCTGTCGCTATATTCTGAGAGCCAGAATTTTTTTTATTTTTTCTTCACCGGAGCTGTTTGAGGGCTTATTTGATGCGGAACAATCTGTAGTTTTCATTGGTACCATTTTAGGGTACATGTGACTTTATCACTTTTTATTAGTTTTTTTTTGGCAAGCAAAGTGACAAAAAAACAAATTCTGACAACGTTTTTTGTCTTCTTTTTTTTTACAGTGTTCACCGTGCGCTATAAATGACATTTTACTTTATTCTGCGGGTCGATACGATTACGGCGATACCAGATGTATATAGTTTATGTTTTGTGGCGTTTGCGCAATAAAATCACTTTTCGATAAAATTATTTATTTTTTGTGTCCCCATATTCTGAGAGCCATAACTATTTTATTTTTCAGTCAAAAAAGCTGTGTAAGGGCTTGTTTTTTGCGGGACGGTTTGTAGTTTTTATTGGTACTATTTTGGGGTACAAGCGACTTTTTGATCACTTTTTATTCTATATTTTTGGAGGGCTGATGACCAAAAAAATAGTGATTCTGACATTGTTTTTTAATTATTTTTTTTGCGGTGTTCACAGTGCGGGAAAAATAATATTATCGTTTTAGTCGTTATTAACGCCGTGTTACCAAATATGTGTACTTTTTTTTTTTTTAACATTTTCATTTTTTTCCTATACTAAAAGACTTATTATAGGAAAAAAAGCATTTTTTTGTTTTTGTAACTTATAACTTGTTTTTACACTTTTATAAAACATTTTTATTACTTTTTTTTTTTAATTTTTACTGGTTTTACTTGAAGACCTGCAGCACTGATGGCTGCTATAATACATTACACTACCTAGGTAGTGTAACGTATTATAAACTGTCAGTGTGACGCTGAGAGTCACACTCACAGGAAGCCTATGAGGACCGGCCTCCGGCTGATTCTCATAGGCTGCCGTGCATGGCAGACCCAAGGGCTGTTGTATGGCCTCCGGTTTGCCTTATAACCGACGGCAGCACCCGCAATCGGCCCCCGGGAAAGTTTGTTGTAGCAACAAACGTTCCAGTTTGTTGTAGCAACAAACTTTCCAGTTCGTTGCTACAACAAACTTTCCCTGCGATCACATGATCGGGACCTGAACCAATTAGGTCCCGGTCATGTCTCCGGGACTAGAGGCAGGGGATAACAGCGCGATCCGGGTGTCAGCGCTACTCAGACACCCGGATCGCGCTTTTAACACCCACCGTGAATTCACGTCGGCGCTGCACAGAGCCCAGCAAGCGCCGACGTGAATTTACAGTGGGCGGTCGGGAAGCGGTTAATGTGAGGCACATGGAGGTTAAATTCATCACACCTCGTGCCCCACAATAAGTGATAGAAAGCAGCATTTTATTTTTTTAGAGCGTACACATCATAAATGATGCAAAAAAATTGTTGTGCAGGTTATTACGGCCGCGCCAGTACTGAATACGAGTATATTTTATGTATTGAGACTTATTTTAATGTTTATTGTAAAAAAGGTGTATGTGTATTTTTTTTAATTTAACATTACTTTATTTCTTTAATGTACTGGCATATATCTATATCACAGAACATTAGCCTGTGTACGGATACCCAAGTATGCCCTAACAGGAAATATGGTAGGACAGCCCTGGGGTCCTTCAATGGACCCTGGGCTGTCTGCCCATATATGGTATGTCCCTCAATCGCGTCACAGGAATTCCCTGTGACGCGATCCAAGGGGCATCCCCCCTTCTCATTTTCCCCTGAATGCTGCAGTCCGCTGTGATCGCAGCATTCACTGGAATAGCGGTGGAGATTTCTCTGATCTCCTCCGTTATAGAGCGGGGCTGCGGCTGTGTAATACAGCCATGGCCACGCTCCTGACAGGAAGTGCGTGGTCAGCATGAGGACATGCGGCCGGCGCTGCACTAATGAGCAGCGGTTCAGGCACTGAGGACAGAACATGGGGGTGTTTTGTAGTGTGCCCGCCATGTTCTATCTTCAGTGCCGGCGCTCATTAGTGCAGCACTGGCCGCATCACATCTTCCTGACGGCGCGCACTTGTCAGGAGCGGGGCAATGGCTGTATTACACAGCAGCACCCCGCTCTCATACATTCATGTGTTACTATACTGAGCTGTGTGGCCGCACAGCTAAGTATCGAAATACATGAAATAACGGTATCGAACCGTTCGGGGATGCAGAGTATCGAAACAGTATCGAAGTTTCGATGCATCATGCATTCCTAGTGTGTAGTTTCCAAAACCTTGTCACTTTTGGGGGATTTCTACTGTTTTGGCCCCACAAGACCTCTTCAAACCAGACATGGTGCCTAAAATATATTCTAAAAAAAGGAGACCCCAAAATCCACTAGGTGCTCCTTTGCTTCTGAGGCCTGTATTTCAGTAAATTAGGACACTAGAGCCACATGTGGGATATTTCTAAAAACTTCAGAATCTGGGCAATAAATATGGAGTTGCATTTCTCTGGTAAAACCTTCTGTGTTACAGAAAAAAATGTATAACAAATGAATAAAAAAAAATGATAATTTCTACATTTCCCCTCTACTTTGCTTTAATTCCTGTGAAGCGCCTAAAGGGTTAAGACACTTTCTGAATGCGGTTGTGAATACTTTGAGGGGTGCAGTTTTTAATATGGGGGGGATTTATGGGGTCTATATAGTACATAAGGCCCTCAAAGCCACTTCTGTACTGAACTGGTCCTTGAAAAAAGCCTTTTGAAATTTTCTTGAAAATGTGAGAATTTGCTGCTAAAGTTCTAAGCCTTGTAACGTCCTAGAAAAATAAAATAATGTTCAAAAAACGACATATGGAATATGTGAAATAGTAACTATTTTGTGTGGTATTACTATCTGTTTTACAAGCAGATACATTTAAAATTAGAAAAATCATAATTTCTGCAAATTTTCTCTACATTTTGGTGTTTTTCACAAATAAGCAATGAATTTATTGACCAAATTTTTCCACTAACAAAGTACAATATGTCACGAGAAAACAATCTCAGCAGTGCTTGGATAGGAAAAAGAGTTATTACCATATAAATTGACACGTCAGATTTGAAAAAATGGGGCTGGTCCTGAAGGCCAAAATGAGCTCGGTCCTGCAAGGGTTAAACTGCTTTTACTTGCATTCAAATTAAAAACCACATTGACTTAAATGGTGGTGTGGTTTGGGCTGCAACGTGTGAACACAGCCTTAGTGAATTAAGGACAATGAAGTTCCTAATATAATTCCCTAATATGATTATCATCTATTAACTCACAATTATCCAGCAGGGTATGTGAAAATGGGTTTCCTAAACCAGAAAACCTCTTTAACCCCTTAACACACCATGACGTAACTGTACGTCATGGTGAGCAGTAAGTTCGCGCACCTTGACGTACAGTTACGTCAGTGCTTTGACAGTTAACCGCCGCGCGGCGCTACACCGCAGCGGCGGTTAACTGTGCAGGGTGTCAGCCCTGCTCTCCCCGTTGCCGATCAGCGGCCTGTCGCCGCTGATATCGGCAGTTAACCCCTTAATTGCGGCGCTCGATTTTGAACGCCACAATTAAGGTCTTTAGCGCCGATCGGCAGCCCCCATGTGAAATCACGGGGGCTGGCGATGGTACCCATGGCAACCGGACGCCAGACAATGGCTTCCGGGTTGCCATGTACAGAAGCCTATGAAGACCACCCCGAGGGTGGTCGTCGTAGGCTTCCTGTCAGTGTGACTGTCACGTCACAATGACAGTTGAAATGCATTACACTACGTGTGTAGTGTAATGTATTCCAGCAGCGATCAGAGCTGCAAGTCTAAGTGTCCCCTAGTGGGACAAGTGAAAAAAGTAAAAAAAAGAATAAAAATGTTTTAAAGAAAGTGTAAAAATAAAAGTTATAAGTGATATAAACAAGAACTGCTTTTTTTCCTATAATAAGTCTTTCATTATAGGAAAAAAAATGAACACGTAAAAAAAAAGTACACATATTTGGTATCACCGCGTTCGTAACGACCCCAACTATAAAACTATAATATTATTTTTCCCGCACAGTGAACGCCGCAAAAAAAAAAAACGAAAAACAATGCCAGAATCACTATTTTTTGGTCACCACCCCTCACAAAATATGTAATAAAAAGTGATCAAAAAGTCGCATGTACGCCAAAATAGTACCGATACAAACTACAACCCGTCCCGCAAAAAACAAGCCCTTACACAGCTTTTTTGACTGAAAAATAAAAAAGTTATGGCTCTCAGAATACGGTGACACAGAAAATACATTATTTTCTAAATAAGTTATTTTATTGCTCAAACGCTGCAAAACATAAAAAAACGTATATACAAATGGTATCGCCGTAATCGGACCGACCCGCAGAATAAAGTATAATAGTCATTTATAGCTCAGGGTAAACGCCGTCAAAAATAAATAAAAATCATTGTCAGAATTGATGGTTTTTGGTCACCTGGCTTGCCGAAAAATTGAATAAAAAGTGATCAACAAAATCGCATGTACCCCAAAATGGTACCAATGAAAATTACAGATTGTCCCGCAACAAATAAGCCCTCACACGGCTCCGGTGGTGAAAAAATAAAAAAAGTTCCGGCTCCCAGATTATGGCGATGCAAAATGTGCAGAGTGTTCCAAAAGTGGATAAGATCGGGCACCATTTATCAGTGCGACACCGGCCACATATCTGTGGATTATTATTTATTTACCCCATTATTATACCCTCTTATTATGCCCCTGATGTACTCTGTCCAGCCTACATGTGCCCCAACATTATAAACTGAAATACCAGCAAAACGCCAGAGCTACTACCAAGCAAAATATGCGCTCCAAAAGCCAAATGGCGTCCCTCCCTTCTGAGCCCTACAGCGTGCCCAAACAGCCGTTTATGTCCACCGATATGGCATCGTACCAAAAAATGGTACCAATAAAAACGACAGCTCATCCCGCAAAAAATAAGCCCCCACACCGCTCTATTGACAGAAAAATAAAAAAGTAGTGGCTCTTGGAAAGAGGGGAGGAAAAACGAAAAAGCAAAACATGAATCAGTTCGTAAAGGGTTAATTACTTTCTAATGAAAAAAACATTTATGACCACATGTGGGGTATTGCCGTACTCGGGAGAAATTGCTTTACAAACGTTGGGGTGCATTTTCTCGTTTATCCTTTGTGAAATTGAAAAAATGCAACATTTTAGTGGAAATAATGTTGATATTAATTTTCACGGCCTAATTCTAATAAATTCTGCAAAAGACGTGTGGGGCCTAAATGCTCACTATACCCCTAGATAGATTCCTTAAGTGGTGTAGTTTCCCAAATGGGGTTACTTTTGGGGGGCTTCCACTGTTTCGGTCTCTCAGGGGCTTTGCAAATTCGACATGACACCCAAAAACATTCCAGCTAAATTTGAGCTCCAAAAGCCAAATAGCGCTCCTTCCCTTCTAAGCCCCGGTGTGGGTCCAAACAGTAGTTTATTACCACATATGGGGTATTTACGTAATCAGGAGAAATTGTTTTACAAATGTTGGGGCGCTTTTTCTCCTTTATTCCTTGTAAAAATTAAAAATGGCTACCTTTTTTCAGAAAAAAAGTTGATTTTCATCTTCACATACCAATTCAAATAAATTTAGCAAAAAAACTGTGGGTTCAAAATGCTAACTATACCCATAGATAAATTCCTTGAGGGGTATAGTTTCCAAAATGGGGTCACTTTTGGGGTGTTTCCACTGTTTTGGCAGCACAAGGCCTCCTCACACCTGACATGGTACCTAAAATATATTCTAATAAAATAGAGGCCCAAAATCCACTAGGTGCTCCTTTGCTTCTGAGGCCTGTGTTTCAGTCCATGACCGCACTAGGGCCACATGTGGGGTATTTCTAAAAACTGCAGAATCTGGGCAATAAATATTGAGTTACATTTCTTGGGTAAAACCTTCTGTGGTACAGAAAAAAATTTATTACAAATGAATTTTTGAAGAAAAAAAATGAAATTTGTAAATTTCACCTCTACTTTGCTTTAATTCCTGTGAAACGCCTAAAGGGCTAAAATACTTTGTGAATGCTGTTTTGATGGGTGCAGTTTTCAAAATGGGGTGATTTATGGTGACTTTCTAATATATAAGGCCCTCAAAGCCATTTCAGAACTGAACTGGTCCCTGAAAAAATAGCCTTTTGAAATTTTCTTGAAAATATGAGAAATTGCTGTAAAGTTCTAAGCCTTGTAACGTCCTAGAAAAATAAAAGAATGTTCAAAAAACGACGCAAACATAAAGTAGACATATGGGAAATATAAACTAGTATGTATTTTGTGTGGTATTACTATCTGTTTTACAAGTAAATACATTAAAATTTAGAAAAATGATAATTTTTGCTAATTTTCTCTAAATCTTGGCGTTTCTTACAAATAAATATTGAATTTAATGACAAAAATTTTTCAGTATCAAAGTACAACATGTCACGAGAAAACAATCCCAGAATCGCTTGGATAGGTAAAAGCATTCTGGAGTTATTACCACATAAAGTGACACATGTCAGATTTGCAAAAATGGGGCTGGTCCTGAAGGCCAAAACAGGCTTAGACACTAAGGGGTTAAAAAGGGGTTTTCCCAAAACTAAAAAAATAACAAAAACTGAGTAAATATACCATAAAAATGCGATGGTGCGGGGGAATCCAACTGATCGCAAGTAACCAGTGAGGGTCCCCGTGTTACCTCACTGATTCCACTTTATGGCATTTCTAGTTTATATGCCATAAACGTGTATGGTAGAAAAACCTGTTTTTGTTTAACCCCTTAAGGACGCAGCCTAGTTTGGGCCTTAAAGGAACAGTGTCATCACAAATTATTTTTTTATATGTTAAAGATGTTAGTGCTTTATTAAAACCGTTTATATTCATTTGTGTGTTTGTGTTTTACTTTTTCTTATTTTTACACTTTTTCTTCCCTATGGGGGCTGCCATTTTTTGTTCCATTTCTGTCTTTGTCGATTAACGACACATACAGACATGGAATACGGCAGCCACAGTCCCATAGGGACTGCGAACGGCTCCCGTCCCATTGACTTCAGTGTACGGCGTCTGTGTGGGAACTGCGCATGCGCCGCTCCCACACAGTCCAATTCCATTTTCCTGTGGACCGGAAGTCGCGGCCGGACAGTAATATTACTACTTCCGGTCGCGGCTTCCGGATTTGTGCACTTGGACCAGCGGCAGCAAACGGAGCGGACGGGCCGGAGGGAGCCGCGGCGGCAGGAGCAGGTAAGAGATTTCAATGTATGTTCGTGTTTGTGTGTGTTTACTACTGTATGTAAACCTACTACACTGTGTGTTAGCTCAAAAAATGGCGACACACAGTGTAGGAGGTTACACCGTTCAAACCCCTCGTTTATCCCGGCACTAGCCAGGATAAAGGAGGGGGGGATGCTGAGAGCTCACTAGAGCGAGGGCTTTTAACCCTATGTTGCACTGCTGCAATTTTGGGAATAGCTCCATCTAGTGACCAAAAATGGGTAGTATTATAAATTAGAATTAATTTATAATATTTCCTGACTATTTCCTGACTCGTGAAAAAAATAAAAAAAATTTGAACAATGTTTAATCACCCACACACTAAATGTTTAATTTTTAAAAAAAAACAACATGTTTTTCTGGCAACACATTCCCTTTAAGGCTCAGAGCCCATTTTTCAAATCTGACATATTTCACTTTATGTGGTAATAACGTCGGAATGCTTAAACCTATCCAAGCGATTCTGAGATGGTTTTCTCGTGACACTTTGGGCTTCATGTTCGTGGTAAAATTTGGTCGATATATTCAGTCTTTATTTGTGAAAAATTGCAAAATTTAGAGAAAATTTACAAAAAATTGAATTTTTCAGAATTTAAATGCATCTGCCTGAAAAACAGACGGTTATACCACCCAAAATAGTTACTAGTTCACACTTCCCATAAGTCTACTTTAGATTGGCATCGTTTTTTGAACATTATTTTATTTTTCTTGGACGTTACAAGGCTTAGAACATAAACAGCAATTTCTCATATTCTTAAGAAAATTTCAAAAGCCTTTTTTTGAAGGTACCAGTTCAGTTCTGAAGTGGATTTGAGGGGCCTATGTATTAGAAACCCCCATAAAACACCCCATTTTAAAAACTAGACCCCTCAAAGTATTCAAAACAGCATATAGAAAGTTTTTTTAACCCTTCAGGCATTTCACAGGAATTAAAGCAGAGTAGAAATGAAATTTGCAAATTTCATTTTTTCTGCTGTATTTCAATTTTATTCAATTTTTTTCTGTAACAGAGAAGGTTTTACCAGAGAAATACTACTAAATATGTATTGTCCAAATTCTGCAGTTTTTAGAAATGTCCCACATGTGGCCCTACTGCGCTCGTGGACTAAGACACAAGCCCTAGAAGCAAAGAAGCACCTTGTGCATTTTGAGGCCTCTTTTTTATTAGAATATATTTTAGGCAGCATGCCAGGTTTGAAGAGGTGTTGAGGTATCAAAACAATGGAAACCCACCAGAAGTGACCCCATTTTGGAAACTACACCCCTCAAGGAATTCATTTATGGTTTTTGTTATCATTTTGACCGCACAGTTTTTTCACAGCACCTATTTGAATTGGGCTGTGAAATGAAAAAAATGTTATTTTTTCCAATAAGATGTCATTTTTTGATCAAAATTTCTTATTTTCACAAGGAACAACATACCCCATTTTGTTGCCCAATTTGTCCTTAGTGCGGCAATACCCTATTTGTGGTGATAAACTGCTGTTTGGGCCCATGGGAGGGCTCAAAAGGAAAGGACCACCATTTGGCCTACTGGAGCTTTTCTGGTGCTAAGTCATGTATGCAGAAGCCCCTGAGGTACCAGTAGAGTTGAAACCCCCGAGAAGTGACCCCATTTTAAAAACTACACCCCTTAAGACATTCATCTAGAGGTGTAGTGAGCATTTTGACCCCACAGGTACTGTGTAAAAGATAATGCGCAGCAGATGGTGCAGAGTGAGATTTGCAATTTTATATATATATATATATATGGCATGTCAGTGTCCGATATAGTGTGCCCAGCATGCGCCACCGGAGATATACACCCCTTAAATTGTAATGTGGGTTCTCCTGGGTACGGCAATACCCTACATGTGGCTGTTATCAGCTGCCTGGGCATACGGCAGGGCTCAGAAGGGAAAGATGAGGGGGGTAAGCTGTGCGGAGTGCATCAGGGTAAATTAAAAATCAAGGGATGTATGATACATTTTAAAACAATCTTTTTTTTTTTAAACATATTTTTATTGAATTTTTTCACCACAAAAAAAACACAAATCATACAGTAATGCATTGCCATAATAATAAACATTACAAAAAATGTATAAATGAACATGTGATAGTGAATGCTTCCCAGCAAACTAGGTTTGATCTTGGAAGTTTATTCCCCATGGGCTATCAGCCCTCCTTCATCTCCTCTATCTCCTCTATCCTTCCCTTCCTTTAACCCCACATGTCGGGTATTCCTGTAAACATTGTTACATAACTTTGCATATCTGCCTAACTTACATAACTAAACAATACACATAACAAATAAGAAATTGGAGCATACATAACAATTGGAGCTTCGTGAAGCAGTTCACCAACTCAGGCAGCTAGTCCGCAAGAATAAAGAAATCCCAGTGGATATATATGCTTTACTCCCGTGATATTTTCAGTGCCCCTAAAGTGCCCTTAAGATCTTCAATCAAGTACCATGACGTTCCCGTAAACGGATCTATGATGTCCCTTCGTTCTTCACTGGTGAAATATTTTGTGAGGAAAAGCTTCCATTTCTCAAAGAATTTTTTGCTCTGCGTGTCTTTATTCTGTAATATACCAATGCGGTCTAGATAAAACAGTTTCCTCAACCCCTGGACCACCATGTTCTGAGTCGGTACTTCAGCTACCAGCCAGTTTTGGAGTATGCACCTCTTTGCCACTATCAGTGTGGCATGGGCCATGGGAGCTAAATGTGTCGTTTCTGTCTCTTCTAATTCTCCATCATGTTGTATATGGAATAAGACCTCCATTGGTCCTAAATTCCCATGGAACCTGCCCACCTGCTGCAATAAGGATGTTATCTCCCCCCAGAATGGCTGAATATGTGCACACGCCCAAAGGCCATGATACATGTCTGTCTTTGAGATATTACATCTAGGGCATGACGTTTTCCTATCTGGTTGTGAGGCGGAGGGGGCCAGGGTAAATGCATATATTGCTTGGTGAATGATCTTCAGATGAGTTTCCCTCCAGTTTTCGTTGTGCACGTGTGCCCTGAAATCCACCAGCCCTTTTTCAATATGCTTTTCAATGCCTGGTAAATTAAACAGTTTTTCCCATCTCCCAAAGGCCTGCCCCGGGGACATCTTCACTAGTGTTGGTCTGAGTGTACTATATAATTGGGAAATGGAGTGTCTGTGATTGTCCGTGAACCATGAATCAAACAGGTTGGGGGGGACCTCATCCGCTACATCCGCTAGTTTAGTTTTACAGTGATTAACTATTTGTAAGTACTGTAAGTGCTGATGCCGAACAAAAACATATTTATTCTGGAGCTCCTGCAAGGTTAACCACCTCTTATCCTGCGCGTGGAACATATCCCCCAGAGTCGCTACCCCTTTCTCCCTCCATTCTGACATTAGCTTGTTAGATCTTCCTGCTGCAAACTCTGGGTGCTGCCATAAGGGCATATGTTTTGAAATGCGATAAGAGAGGTTATAGTGTTTGCGCAATACCTTCCAGGCAATGATGGTATCTCGTAACAGAGATGATTTCTTGACGATCTTTGGGAGACAAGTGAACGTTGTGTGTACCAGAGCCATGAGATCCCAAGGTTTTGCTAGCTGTCTCTCCAGTCTAGTATTGGAGTGGAACTCTGTGTTGTGTTTCCAATCTAGCAGATGTCTACTCAAGCAGGCCAGGTTATAACCCCGAATGTTAGGGAAATTGACCCCTCCTTCCGCCTTCCTCATCATGAGTTTCGTGAGCGCTATTCTTGGTTTCTTCCCCCCCCATATGAATTTGGTAAATGATGAGTTGAGTGTATTGATATCTGAGTGCTTGACCAGAAGTGGGATAGTCTGGAGCGGGTAGAGTAATTTCGCAAATCCTGACATTTTGACCAAACAGCTCCTTCCCATCAGTGATAGAGGTAGACTGTGCCATCTCAGAAGATCTGCTTGGATATCTTGTATAAGGGGGGGATAATTTAGATCATACAGCGAGTTGGGTGCCCGACCCACTTTAATACCCAGATAAGTAATGTTTGACTTAGCCATCTCAACATCCAGGGAGGCTAGGGACCGCCTATATGTTGGGTCCTGCGTTCCCAAATCTAATAACTGGCATTTTAACGTGTTAACTTTGTACCCTGAGTAGCTCCCAAAGTCGTTCAATGCCTGGAAGATACGCGGAACATCTTTAAGGGGGTCTGCGAGAAATAACAAGATGTCATCTGCAAACAACGTTTCCTTGACCTCCATCTCCCCCACCCTTATGCCCGTATATAAATTGGATGACGCCAGATAACGTGCCAGCGGCTCCAAAGCCAGATTGAACAGCAGTGGCGATAGCGGGCACCCCTGTCTTGTACCTTTACATAGACGGAATGGTTTAGACAGAAAGCCTGGTGTGGAGATTCTAGCCTTAGGGTCTTTGTATATGTGGTGTAATAATATCCTGAATGCCCCCGTTATTTCCATCTTATCCAGGACAGCATCCAACCAATTCCAACGGACATTGTCAAAAGCTTTCTCCGCGTCAAGTAAAAGTAAAGCCGAATGTTCCCCCGGAAATGGGTTATGCTGTACTCTATCTAGCACTGCCAGAACCGTCCTAATGTTGGTGACCGCCGACCTACCTTTAATAAAACCTACTTGTTCTGGGGCTATGAGGAACGGCATTATATTCGCTAACCTATCAGCTATGATTTTGGAAAGGAGTTTAGCGTCCACGTTTATGAGCGATATGGGTCTGTATGATCCTGGTAGTAGGGGGTCCTTTCCAGGTTTAAGCAATAATTTCACATAAGATGTGTCTGGTGATGGTGGTAACCCCTCCTCTCCCAGAGCACTGTTAAACAAGGAGACCAAAGTCTCCGTAATCTGTTCCCGCATTACTTTAAAAAATTCGCCGGTCAGCCCATCTGGACCAGGCGCCTTACTATTTTTAAGGTTTCTTATTGCCTCATCCACCTCCCCCCTTGTGACCCTGGCATTTAGAAGTTGCAACTGTTCCGCGGAGATGACCGGTAAAGTGACCTTGTCTAACAGTGTGTCTGTCAGCGGAAGGGAAGATGTATCAGAGTACAGCTCCTCATAAAATTTAGCCAAGATGGAATTAATACTAGTTGGATCGCATGTTTCTCGCCCATTATGATCCCTTAATTTCGCTATGTGCTGCACTGAGCGCTTTCCTCGAGCCATATTGGCCAAAAGTTTACCCGCCTTACTTCCGAACTTATGTAAAGTAGCTTCAAAGTCTCGAGTATATATTGTTTCTTTCTGAGCTGTCCACTCGTCAAAAGAGTGTTTTGCCTGAATCCAGGCCTGTCTGGCATCTAATGTAGGGTGTGCCAAATATGCTGTATAGGTTGCCCTCAGTGCAGCACTAGAAGCATTAAATTTTTGTGTTATTTCCCGTTTTTTGCTGGCAGTATACGCCATTATCCTCCCCCTCAGCACTGCCTTGGCCGTATCCCAGTACAGTGAGGGGTCATCTCTGTGTTCTGAATTCGTCGACGTGTATTCTAACCACCACCCTCTTAGCTGTCTCACAAAGGTGTCATCAGTTGCTAAATGAGCCGGGAATCTCCATATGAAGTCTGATCCTCTGGGATATATTTCCTGAAAATCTACTCGTACCGGGGCGTGATCTGAGATCACTAGGTCCCCTATCTCAGCGGCCCTCAGCCTCGGTTGTAGTGTTGGGGATATTAAGAGGTAGTCAATCCTGGACCAGGACTGTTGAGCGTGGGAGTAATGTGTAAATTCCCGGGCATCCGGGTTACCCCTTCTCCAGGGATCTATTAAGTGTATTCTTTCCATCAGAGGTCCCAACACTCGGTCCTGTTTTCTGGGAGCCCCTGTTGGAATGGATCCCGTGCTTTGTGAACTGTGTGTGCGTCTATCCTCCTTGTGATCAGAAACTGAATTAAAGTCACCTCCCACTATTTTGTGCTGGACATTATCTGACATAAGGGCCCTTTCCAACCCATTGAAAAACTCAATATTATCACTATTAGGTCCATACACATTATAAATGCTTAATACCCCACATGGTGTGCTTAGAGCAATATGGAGCAGTCGCCCTTCCTTATCTGCATCAGTATGAATTACCTCATGTACCAGGTTTCTATTTATTAAAATAAGTACCCCCGCTTTACGGCCACAAGCTGAAGAGCCGTATACTTGGCCCACCCACAACTTTTTCATGCGGTGGAAGTCGCTCTCCTCCAAATGTGTCTCCTGAAGAAGAGCGATGTCCGTATGGAGTTTTTTTAAGTGACGGAGTACCATCATTCTCTTGTTAGGGGACCTAAGCCCCTTTACATTCCACGAGGTCAGCTGCATAAAGTGGGCGTTCCGAAAAGGTTCACAATTGACTGGTCATAAATATCTAATTCTAGGCAAGCGTGCTTTGCTGCCTTGGTAGCCGCCCGGCGGCGTCTGCTCCAGATTGCTCCCAACATTACAATAACAACATTTACATTCGGTGCCAGAAAATTGGCACCACCTTTAACAACAAAATGCCCATCCAGGAATGTCACCAGCATTTCCTGTGAGACAAACTTTAAATTGGCATACATAACTTCACTTTTTTCTGGTCTGTGACCCCTCCCCCCCTCCCCTTCCCGCCATCTTTTCGTGATATATTGGAACTTCACATTTTAATTTTTAAAGTATCAAAAAATAAGTTGGGCTTCCTATACAACACGGGTACAAGTGCTTATGCCTATTATAGCAGGAATTTTGTCGGCATAATATCCCACCAGAACCAATTGCCACATTAATATATAAGGCACAATCAAATGCGCTCATGGAGCCTCTATGCGATACTTATCAGTCCGGGATGGTTGCAAGCCGGTTTTCTGAGCGTTGTCGATGTGGCATCTTCGACGATTCTGCCCGTTGTTGCTTGGGTGAGGAAGTGGAATTGCGGGCGATATCTGACCATGTACAGTCCCTCGATGAAGAAACTGGTGTACGGGGACCTTCACCTCCTGTATCTTGACTCGCCGTCTCCTCTCCCGATTGTCTAGGGCCCCGAAGTCCAGGGATCTTGTCTACATATAATGCCGCCTCCTCAGGATTGTGGAATACCTTGGTGGCGCCATCCGTCTGCATGATCCTCAAAGTGGCCGGATACTGTAGCTGAAATTTAATTTTGCGTTTGTAGAGGGAGGTGCAAACCCCTCCAAATGCTCTCCGCCGCCTTGTGACTTCTGCCGAATAATCTGCAAACAGGATGACTTTTGCCCCCCTTATATGCAAAGGGGTATTGCGGTTCCTGAAAGTGCGCAAAAGTTCCTCTTTGTCATTGTAATCCAAGTACCGCATGATCACCTGGCGCGGTCTGCTTTGCGGCTCTCCTTTGGCGTTGGCGCTCGGACCAGGGGGGCCCACTCTGTGTGCCCTTTCCACTCTGCAAGATCTGGTCAGACCTAGCGCTTCTGGTAACTCCGTCTCGCAGATGCCCTGGAGGAGCTGCGGTCTAATATGCTCAGGCAGTCCCACTATCCTTAAATTGTTTCTTCTGGACCGATTCTCAAGATCTTCTAAGCGGTCTCTGAGTTTTGTGTTATCTCGCATTAGGTCTCTAATGCAGGTATGTGCCCCTGCTGATTCATCCTCCATGAGACCAACCCGCTGCTCCAATTCATCTAGTCGATTGCCATGAGATGTCACCTCATTTTGGAGTTTTTGGAGCGTTGTTGTGACTGTGGCTATTAAGGATTCTCTGATGTCGGGGGCCAGTTGGGTAGCTACCTCAATTGCCAGCTTCCGATAATCAATCTGTGAGTCAGTCATTACCGACGGCGATAGCATTTCCCTCTGAATTTCTGGGCTCTGAGACCGGCTCTGTGAAAGTGGTGGCTGCAGCGGCGCCGCCATCTTGGATGGCCCCTCACCTCGTGTGCTGTGCTCGGCCGGACAGGAGATCTCTCTGCTGCCGCTCCGGAGGAGATATCTCTCCATAAACCTCCCGGTTCTTGTCCCCCACCTCTCCTCCTAATGCCTGGGTGTTTATATCCTGCGGGTGTGTGGCGTAGATGGGTTAGGGGATCAGGGCTTCAGGAGCTCATGCAGCTCCGTCCTCACATCCCAGCGCCGGAACCGGAAGTCTTACAACAATCTTTTATACAGAGCCCTGGTTTTTCGGGACACGTCACATTGATATATTGTGTTCTTCCTTATCCCCCTCTTATAGCAGACTTTGCACCTCTTTTGACTCTTTCCCTTTCCACCGGTTTGGGGAACTTCTCCTGGAAAGTGTTGCCCTGGTACGATGCGTGTGGCCTCGCTTCCAGAAGTACTGGGTGCCCCCCCTTCCTGGTCCCTAAAGATTAGATCTTGAAATTCCAGGAAAGTTCCCCTCTGGCCTGCACATCGACGTAGCACGTACGCATTGTACAAAGCCATCTGATGTGCCCGGCCAGCTTCTTATACCACACCGCATGGCGCTGTAGGGCTTCAGGACTTGATTTGACAAGTCCATCCCTCCCATGTACCTATTGTAGTCCAGGATGCAGTCTGGTTTGGGGGTGGCCTTTCCTTCATATATCCTAAATCTGTAGGTATACCCTGATGCACTCTCGCACAGCTTAGACATCTTCACGCCATACCTTGCCCTCTTACCCGGCAGGTACTGGCGGAATTGAACCCTCCCTTTAAAATGTACCAGGGACTCATCAATAGAAATACACTTCTCGGGGGTGTATGCTTGGGAAAACCGGGCACTGAAACGGTCTAATAGGGGTCTCCGTTTATACAAACGGTCAAAACTGGGGCCATCTCGGGGTGGGCACTGCTCATTATCAGTATAATGTAAGAAGCGAAGTATTGCCTCATTTATTTATTTTTTTAGGTTCCAGTTCAGTTCTGAAGTTGCTTTGAGGGGCCCATATATTAGAAACCCCTATCAAACACCCCATTTTAGAAACTAGACCCCTCAAAGTATTCACAACAGCATGTAGAAAGTTTATGAACCCTTTAGGTGTTTCACAGAAATTTAGAGCAAAGTAGAGGTGAAATTTACTTTTTTTTTTTTGTCAGAAAATCCTCTTTATACCATTTTTTTTATAACACAAAAGGATTTATCAGAGAAACGCAACTTAATACGTATTGCCCAGATTCTGCAGTTTAGAGAAATATCCCACATGTGGCCCTCGGGCGGTAATGGACTGAAGCACCGGCCTCCGAAGCAAAGGAGCACCTAGTGGATTTTGAGGCCTCTTTTTTATTAGGCACCATGTCCGGTTTGAAGAGGTCTTGTGGTGCCAAAACATTGGAAACCCCCCAAAAGTGACCCCAATTTGGAAACTAGACCCCTTGAGGAATCCATTGTAGTTTTCTTGGGGTGCTTGGGACTTTTTGATCAGTTTTTATTCTATTTTTAGGTGGCGTGGTGACTAAAAAACAGCAATTCTACTATTGTTTTTATATTCTATTTTTTTTACAGCGTTCACCGTGCGCTATAAATGACATATTCACTTTATTCTGCGTGGCGATACGATTACGTCGATACCAGATGTTTATAGTTTTTTTTTATGTCTTATGGCGTTTGCACAATAAAATACGTTTTGTAAACAATCATTCACTTTTTGTGTTACCTTATTCTAAGAGCCAGAACGCTTTTATTTTTCAATCAATAAAGCCGTGCGAGGACTTATTTTTTGCGTAACGAACTGTAGTTTCGATCAGTACCATTTTTCGGTACATGCGACTTTTTGATCTCTTTTTATTAAATTTTTTGGGAGGTGAAGTGACCAAACAATTGTGATTGTGGTACGGTTTATTATTATTTTTTTTTACAGCGTTCACCGTGCGGGATAAATAACAAAATAATTTTGTAGTTCAGGCCGTTACGGACGCGGCGATACCAATTATGTATAGTTTATTTGTTTATTATTAATACAAATATATAAACAAACGACTGATAAGGGAAAAGGGGGGATTTTTACTTTTAATACTTTTATTTTCTTATTTTTACACAACTTTTAACTTTTTTTTAACTTTATTACTTTGTCCCACTAGGGGACTTGAGGGCAGGAGGCCCTGATCGCTATTCGAATACACTGCACTACATGCGTAGTGCAGTGTATTAGAACTGTCAGCTACTCACTGACAGCAAGCATAGTGGGTCCTGACGTTGTCAGGACCCACTAGGCTTCCGTCGATGGCATGGCCGGACACCATTGTTTGGTGTCCGGTTGCCATAGTCACCATCGCCGGCCGCTATCGTGTAGCAGGCCGGCGATGGCGGATTAACCTCTAAGAAGCCGCTATTGAACGTGGCTTCTGAGGGGTTAATCGGCGGGGGAGCTCCGCGATCGGTCCCGGCACATTGAGCAGTGATAGTCTGCTGTCGGAAACAGCAGCTATCACAGCTCATGAACGCGCCCCGCGCGAACGGCGCCGTGTTTACTCCATGACATACTATTATGTCATGGAGCGCGAACGATGCACTTACCATGACATAATAGTATGTCCTGGAGCGTTAAGGGGTTAAAAAATAAAAATTTTAAATAATGAAACTACAAGTCCAAACTTACCCATTTTTCTTTGGCAAATAGGCTTCCATATCAAAAAACACATTGTGTCTCTCTTTTATGGTGCTGTCTATTTGTTGGATGAGGTCAGTCTCTCCTAGGCTTGCTGACTGTTTATGTCTTAATGAGAAAAATAAAAGAACAGTATACCAAGTTAAAAAGCAACTTGACAAAACAGATTTTATAGACAGTAGCCTTTAACATTCTCATAGTGAAAAATAATTAAAAGGGTCACTGTAACTTTGCTCTCCTGTCGGATCTAACATCAGGAGCTGGCATCTCTCCACATCTGATGTAAGGTCGTGTAGGAGAGCCAAGAATAAGCCACAAATAAAATTGTGTAATCATAGTATAAAATTAGAGCCAGGTTTATCATGTAAAAAAAAAAAACACTAAGCGTACATGCTTTCATTTACTTTAATGGACACAATGCAATAATTGGATTTTCTACTCACCGTAAAATCCATTTCTCAATGAATTTATTGGTGGACACAGCACCATAGGTACATGCCCCTGCCGCAATAGGCGTACACTAGGAAAAACGGGTTGGCATCGCCCAGTTGGCTATACCCTCTCCTAATACACCAAGCTACTCAGTTTGTACTAAGAGCAGTAGGAAAGTATAAATAAAAAAAATAAACAAAACACCAACCTGTCGGAACCACCTGGAATACAAGAACAATCCACAAAAGAAAAAAAAAAAAAGCAGGGTGGGACCTATGTCCCCCAATGAATTCAACGAAAAAATTGATTGTACGGCGAGTACAAAAATCCATTTTTCTCGTTAAAACACTAAATTGGGGGACACAGCAGCATGGGGCGTCCCAGAGCAGTCCCTGAGGGTGGGAAGAAATAAACACCGCAATGCAAACAGGCTAACACGCAGTTGCTTGCAACACCATATGACCCAGACTGGCATCGACAAAAGCTAGGGATCTGATAGAACCTCGTAAAGGTATGAACCGAGGCCCAGGTAGCGGCCTTAAAAACCCGAGTGGCAGACGCCTGATGCCGGACTGCCCAGGACGCACCAACCACCCGCATAGAGCGGGTGGTGACCCAGAAGGGAGGATCCCTAGACTTAGCGGCGTAGGCCTCCTTAATAACCAGCCAAATCCACCAGGGAACGGTGGCCAGAGAGGCCGCCCCATCCTGGGCATGGGCCCTTCGGAGCTAAAAAGAGAGTCTGAGCGGTAAAAAGACTCCATAATCGAAAGATAGATTTGGAGTGCTCGTACCAAATCCAGCCTGTGCAAAGAACACTCCCTTCGATGAGAGGGGTTAGGAAAGAATGAAAGCAAAACAATGTCACCATTGAGGTGATAAGACACCACCTTGGGAAGGAAGAACGGAACTGGCCAAAGTACCTAGGATTGAGGAAAGGAAAAAGGGATGAGGATAAGTATGTGGTCAATTAATATGTAACTTTTATTAGTTAGTTAAAATAAATTTTATTAAGATGCCTAAGGTGAAAATGGGTATGTGTGAGTGACCCCCAACCTCACATACACTACCCCATTGGCCCTAGGGTAACAGAATTTGGTGAACCACAGGAAGTATTTGAGCTGCTGCCTGCATAACTTGAGCTGCACTGCCATCTATGGAGATTAAATACAGTTAATCTCCTATAGTGGCACACTATAGTAGGTGTGACAGAATGATAGTCTCATGTGGGGCTGATGTGTATGATCACTAGGACCTATTGTATACTGCAGCGGTGCCCCAGCAAAATAACTGAGACAGCAGTGCAGGACAGCCGTGCGTTGATAAGCTGTAGTTCAACAGCACTGCTTTTACTAATATGCTCTGACTGATTGAGCAGAGAGAGGACGCGGCTAGCTCCACCCGGCTTGTGATAGAAAGCGAGACAACCATGTGTTTTTACTTTTTACCAAATGGGCGTTGTACAGTGGAGTGTATGACGCTGACCAATCATCGTCATACACTTCTCATTGTTCCAGCCCATTGTTACAGTGGGATTGTGCAGTGAAAGAAGCTGGGCCGGAACAATGAGAAGTGTATGACGCTGATTGGTCACTGATAGGTCAGCGTCATACACTTCTCTGTACAATGCCCAGTTGTCTATTAAGAAACAAATTAGCATAAATTTAAATTGCTCATAACTTGCTCAAAAATGATAGTTTTTCAAACTAAAAACCACTGCTGTTATCTACATTACAGCGCTAATCAGATTATGTAGGAGATAGGGCACTTATAAGCTGGTGACAGAGCTTCTTTAATGCATTTGTCTGAAAAGGGGAACAGGACGTCAATCCTTCTAGAGGTGGACAAAAGCCGGTCCGGGTGGTTCCACGCCCTTCTAAGGATTTTGCCAAACCCCTTATGGTCAGGGAAAACCTAAGAGGGGCGCCTCAGACGAAATGGGATGTCCTCTTCAGATGAGCCAGGAGCGTCCTCAGGGATTAGCACAATATCTTCAACTGCTGGATAAGATCCTGTATGGCGGGAGATGTAGAAGCGCCTTGCTCAGTCCCCAGTAGAGGCAATATCACAAGCAGGGTAGAAGCAGATCCACCTGTGGTGGTACTATCTATTGAGGAACTTGAGGAATAGGAGTATCTCCTATTAGACTTCCTAGCCCGTTTGCGGGGGAAGGCATGCAGAGCTAGAGCTGGAGGACTCACGGGAGGAGGGCCTGGCTAACTGGGAAGCAATCTGCTCAGGCAGACTTTCACCATTCCCTGTCAGAGGCGGCCGAGGTTATCTACCGCCTGGGTGAGGGAAGACGCCTATTCAGGGGGGACAGACTCACTAGCAGCCGTGTCCGAAGTGTCCAGGGAGGGTCTGGGAGACGGAATTGGAGCACAGATCGGGTCAGAATGGCCGCATGAGAACTTTGAATTGCACCGGGTGAAAAGTGCGTGACAATACCAGGAGGCAGGAGTTTTTTTGGGCTTTCCCCTTGTAGACATGAGGTGAAATGGAAGGAGCCCTGCAAATTATAGCCGACAAGCTAGCCTACCCGACACTGGGTGCTGTGTCCCATCAACAAGCCAACGTTGCAGAGGAGATACTGCCGTTGCTTCTTGAGGAAGCGGCTGGGGAAAAAAATCACTGCTGATGCGGAGATACCTCCTCCCACAGGAAACCGAGTCAACTCTGCAAGGTTATTGGAAGTCAAGACCATGTGACTAGCGCCTGCCCTGTGCAAATGAGAAACTGGAGACTGAAGGAAAGGGGGCATGGCTAAACACTGCCTAGGCCTGGCCGAAGCCAAACATTTATGAAGCTTGCCGCGGATAGTGCACCCTCGGCATGACTGAAAAATGGAAACACATGGGGGATCCGGCAAATGGACAGGGGGGAGCTCCGGAGGCTATATCCTTGCAAAAGAGGTAAAGGAGGACCCAGAAAATGTCCCAGAGCTACATAGAAACAAACAGCCCCAGCAGCAGCATCCTAGGTGGGAACCTCAAAGGCGGGGGTCACATGGTGAGACAGGGGAAATGCAGCACTCACCCGTCTAACGTCTTCGGGCGCATGCCTGGTTACTCCTTCGCCGGTCTCACACTGAATAGTTGATTCACCGGCATTCCTCCTGCCACTGCAGCCACTGGGGACTCTGTGGCCTAAAAGGCAGGGAAAACATTCCACCCAGTGCCCGCAGAGGGGTATGACTAATGTGGCGTACATGCTGACGACCCCCCTGCAACATGAAAATGGGAAAATAAATAAAACTAAAATTAAAAAAGCAGAAGATCTGTATGCAGGTCATGTCTGCCTCCTATGAACATTAGGCTAAAAACGGAGTAGCTTGGTGTAACAGGAGAGGATATTGCCCACTGGGCGGGGCCATTTAACCATGGTGCTGCATCCCCCAATGAATGATTTGACGAGAAACTACATTTTAAGGGAATCTGTCAGCAGATTTGAGCCCTCAAAACTACTGACAAGAGCTATATAGAAGGAGGGCAGTGTAATGTTACCTGTCAAGTTGCATGACCGAGAAAGCAATGTTTATTGCTCCAGCACCGCGATCGCAAGTGCCACGGAGAAAGCCCCTTAATGTTCAAGTGCTCCAGGATCTCCTCATGAAGTGCTGCTATCCCCTCCCCTCTGAGTAACGGCTCTAGCGTTCTCCTGATTGGATGCTAAAGCCATCACTCAGAGCAAAAAGTGGCTTCTGCGACCGCAGCGCCTGGTGCATTGAACGTTGATTTCTACAATAGGTATCATTGCACTGCCCCCCCTATGTACTCAAAACTGCTGACAGATTCCCTTTCAATAAGTGGCCACCCAAATCCTCCCATGGCGATATTAAAGGATCATGGGAGCTGCTGCAGCAGCTGGACCCACAGCAATCAGCTGATCACTAGGGCAGCTGTATTGCAAAAGGCATTTGTCCAGTTGAGATAATCCCTTTAAGAGATTAAAGCACAGGTTTACGGTCCTTTTAGGATATTAAAACTATGTACATCTAGGTTCATCTGCTGATTGTATCATTTAAAAAAACTGAAATATAATCGTTGTCGGCAGCAGATCTCCCTGTAAGGGAGACGCGCTGCCGACATGATAATGACGTATGGGAACGAGCAATCAGAGTAACAACCGCTCGCCCCCATACATAGCTCCTTGTGACAGGAGCAAACAAGCACTGATCAACGAGTGGTCTCTTGCGGAGATTAGGCTTAATTTAAAGTGTTGTCATTTGCCGCTCAGTCTACAATTTGTATTATGTTGCTAACTAGACAGGGAGTTTCTAAAACCATACAACACATCTGAGCTAGACTGGATCTACATCATGCTATTGGTCCGCTCTAGGTCACAGGGCTGCCTGCCTGTTCATGAAAAAACAAAAATAAAAAAACAACCTCTGCTGATGATGACTTTCCTCCTTCAAAGGGGGAAGTACATCTTCAGATTTTTTTACCACATTGTTTACATTACAAAAGGAATAGATTAGAGACTGGCAAACTTCCTTTTTCCAGTGTTAGCTCCACCATCCTTTTAGCCGATCCGATACTGGCAGGTTCATCAGCGCTCGTTAGCTCCATTCACAAGGAGCAATCGTCAGCAATGTATGGGGACAAGCGATCGGTACTTCAATCGTTCATCCCCACGCACTTGCATCATGTCGGCAGCACATCCGGATTACACTGAGCGATATGACATAGCTCCCGGAAGAAGCTACGTGCGAAACACATGTTGGGATTGACCCCCCCCCCCCCCATAGTTCTAGTCTGTATGCCTCCTTAATTGTACCTTTCTGCTGTCTGGTTTTTTATATTACTTTGCTTTGGATGGTTTCTATCCATATTCATCGTATTACTTATGTACCAGTCTTTGCATGCACTATTTGCACTTTACTACAGAGGCTGTGGGACCGACCTATGTGGGGATCCTTTGTCTATGTGTAATGCTACTGCCAATGTACTTATTTTTAACGATTTTGTCTTTCAATAAAACATTGTCTATTTTTCGCTAATAATGGCTCAGGTGTGATTTCTTATATAGGTGTTCATATTCGTATATCACACAGTTCATTTGAGTTGCTAGATTCACGTATTAGCCCAACTATCTTAGTAGGTGTTCTATAAATAAAAAATAGCTACAACATTAAAAAAACAAGCATTATTTATATACCTAAATTCATGAATAAGTCTATACAATGTGCCCAAAATACCCATTCTACAAAACAGACAATTATTCCTACCCATGACCCTCACATTGTAACTACTGAGGCCTCTGTGTAAGCGGTAACTGTATCAGAACAGGTATGTACTTGTGTAGTTTAGGAGAAATCATCCTACAAGTACTAACACGATTTGCACAGATACAAGCACATCATTGCCTACCCAGAAGAGTAGTATTACTAAACTTTATATATTTATTACATTACCAGCTAAATATTTGATTCCAAATCATAATCCAATGAGTAGTGTACTAAAACAGTCAGGGACAATTAATAAAAATACATCAAATATTTATGTGACAAGTCTAATGCCTCATGAACACGACCGTTGTGCCATTCAGGTCGTTCTTGACAGCATCCGAGTGGCACCCGATAGTCTTCACGGACCCATTCACTTTAGCAGGTGAATCGGGTCCATGAAAAATGATCAGAGTCTCCGATCCGAGGAAAGATAGAACATGTT
The DNA here is from genome assembly GCF_050947455.1 of Rhinoderma darwinii. Classification (NCBI taxonomy): domain Eukaryota; kingdom Metazoa; phylum Chordata; class Amphibia; order Anura; family Rhinodermatidae; genus Rhinoderma; species Rhinoderma darwinii. Next base: position 480,209,438 of record NC_134687.1, read on the forward strand.
TTATCTTTCCTCGGATAACTGACGGCGGACTCGGACGGTGCACACGGTCGTGTCCATGAGGCGTAAAACCTTTTGATGCTGGTTACTTTGTTACCATTCAAGCATTACATGTCTTTGGGGGGGGGGGGGGTCACTATCATAACTGAGTCACATTAAACCTGTCATTGATTCTGTGTTAACAATCAAGGATGCTCCAATCAGACCCTCTCTTACTAATCAATGACCCAAATAATATTCGATTTTTATTGCCTTTGGCTAGCTATACTTTTACACCTTTATGTAAGCTCCACACGTGTCTTCTGAATTGTTCATAAAAATTCTAAATATAATATAAAGTCATTACATTCTCAGACTGCTTTTTAAATCCGCCAGGCGCCGCTTATGCTTGCTTATGTAGCCAGAGCACACGCTTTGAAGGGTGTTCAGTTCTTCCAACTTCTGTTTGTAAACTTTGTGTGTTTCCTAATAAAGAAAACAAAATACATTGAAGGGCTTTGTTTAGTTTAGAAAAAAAAGCATGTTCATAAACCCTATTAGGGAATTCTATCAGAATAAGCGGTTATATGTGGGTACATGAGGAATAGCACTATTTCTGGCCATTATATGACTTGCATTCTGCATTTTTTTTGCAGTTTTGCCCTCTGCAGGCTTTCTCTTTCTCTAATGGTCAGTTGTCTCTGTGGTAGTCGTGTCTCCTATACACATATAAGAGAATCCTGCTCCTATCTCACATGCACCCTACTCCCCCTCCGCTCTCCATAGACTTCAATAGGCAGCATGTAACCTAAACCGCAGAGAAACAATAGTCGTATTGGATTAAGGAGACGGAAAAAACTGTAAATTCAGAATGAGTGAACAGTGAGGCCCCATGCACACGCCATATACTGACATTTACCATCCAGACGTAGGCCAATAGGACACCCTTTTGGCCTTCGTCTGACAATGAAGCCCTATCAACTCGTTTTGTGTGTACGTTGGGAGCTTACCCAACGTACACACTAAACCTAAAAAAAGAAACGTGATGTGCACAGGGCCTTACTGACAGGTTTCCACAGAGATTACAGCTGATCTTCTCAAGGAGTCTAAAGGTGACATGATAATCTTATATTGCAAGTAAAAGGTATAACTAGAACAACAGAATAACTTATATGACCACTGGTTTTCACATCGAGATATATTGCAAGATATACCCTAAGGGTGCACTAACACGGGGCGTACTTGCATTGTAAAACTAGGCTACGGAAAACTTTCCAATGTATGCCTATGGGAAAAATACTCTGCAATGCACGAACTAGGGAAATCTGTCTTCGTTGCAGAATATTATTTTTCCCATATGCATACATTGTATTTTTATGCTGCAGAAATACAGTGCAAGTACGCTACGTGTGAGCCACTAAAAGGCATATAGATCTGCATTGTTACGTAGGGCTATGTTTAATAATGCAGATTTCTATACCATGTAGTGTCTTAGTTAACAACCACCTGGGAGAACTCTAAGGGTAGAAACACACAGCACAGATACGCTGCGTAAAAGTACACAGCGCATCCACCCTGAAACCCGCAAGGTATTCAGTCCGAAAAACCACACCAAATTGTGGTGATTTTTTGGGCGGCACGTCCGCTGCAGAAGTCCTGCAGGAATAACATGTCACTGTCTTATGAGCGCAGCCCGACCTCCTAGCATGATACTGTAGTCCATGTGTCCCCTGCAGTCTTTGATTGAAATGTCATCCCAGGAGGCCAGACTGTGCTCAGAATAGAGCATCTCGTCGCTATGACTTTGGAAGGGGGAAAGTATAAACTTTTTTTTATTCATTTTTACAAAAAAAACAAAAGAAAAAAAAATCTATATTTTTTTTTTCTTAATTTCTGATTTGTGGCAAAATCGCAACGATTCCGCTGCAAAAGTTGCAACACATGGCTCTTTGTTGCGGGTTTTACCTCCCCATTGCATTAAATGGGAAAAACCTGCAACAGAAGAGCAGCGATTCTGCAGTATAAATCGACATGCTGCGGATTTAAAAAAAAAAAAAAAGACACCGCAGGTCAATTTATGAATGTTTTTTTCAGCTGATTTTTTCCACGTTGTGTGGGGATAAGATTTGTTCAAATCTCATCCACACTGCTGCTACTGTACTGCGCTGAGGATTTTCCACAATGAAATCAGTTATGGAAAATCGGCAGTGTTTACACCTAATGTGTTCCTACGTTTACGGATACCCTTAGGTAATTTATATTTATTGAAGACATTTCTGAGACTGAAAATCTTTTCCAATGATCTAAATGGGGTTGTTTTGGCAGCAAGCACATGATTCAGATGCATGAGTCAGTCGAAGAAATTTCTGCAGCAAGTCGGCCGCATGTGAATTCACCATTAGGCCCTGTTCACACGGCGTGTTTGGCGTATATTTTGGCTCATTTTACATGCCAAAATATGCCTAAAAAAATGCTTCATTAAGCTTCCCATTTAAATCAATGGGAAAGCGCACAGTTAGTACAAACAATGCATTTTCTTTACGCAAGCGTATTTAAATGTGGTATGTAAAAAAGAAGCGCCAGGTCAATTCTTTGATGCGTAAAACATGCCAAAAAAACTTGCAAATGTTCCCATACTCAATAGGAGTCCTAAATGCGTGACAAAAAACACGTACAAAAACACATTAAAAACACCTGTGTTTTAAAAGGCGCTTCGCCAGAAACGCTAGCGTGTTTGAGACTTTAACACATCAGCTTTTTGTTGCGTTTTTTTATGTGTTTTTTAGTGCAGTCAGATGTTAGATTAAAGTCTATAGTTAAATATATGAAGCTCTACATACAACTGCATCTTGGTTTGTTGCATTTTTCAGATAGGCTGCTTTATAGGACTTTAAAAAAACTCCATTAGAAAAGCACGTAGAAAACGACACGAAATTTAAAAAACGCCACCAAAAACACGTTACCTTTTAATGACACTATAGTTTTTAGAAGCGGTTTTTGATGCAGTTTAAATTGACAGAAAGAACCTGTGTGTGAATGAGGCCTGTTGGGTAAATGCAGAACACAAAAAGGAAGGTTTCTATTCTATCCGGTTAGAAAGCCTTTTGCAAAGCGAGCCTACTGATCTCTCAGGATGGGATCTCATCTCGTTCTTGGCACTAAATATTCAGCTCCGTGTGCACAGTGCCTTAAGCCTGCTTTAAGAAACATTTTGTCTTGGAAACTTCCCACTGGACAAACACGATATGCGAGCTAGAAGAGAATAACCTGAACTGAATGTCCAGTTCCCAACTAACTGCTGATCCACATATGGTAGGCCATTATCAGTAACCTTGACCTTTCCCATCGAAGTTATTGAACTGCATGCAAACACTGCTCCGACTCTAAACAATGACACGGATACTCACCTGAATTTAGAGAATACATATTCGTGGAGAAAACCAATTAAAAAATACGTCTCTCAAAGCAAAGCAAAAACCATCCTCTGGTCAGAACTCCCTGGTAGATTCCTATTTTCTAAACAATGGATTATAAAGTCCGCAGAAATAATGAAAAACAATGCAGATTTTTCTATCTAGATAAGGCTTCGTTCACATCTGCGTTCGGACTTCGTTCATGGGTTCCATTAGAGCTTTTCGTCACTGGAACCCATGAACGGAATTCAAACAAACGGAAACCATAGGTTGATTTCAATGCTGACGGATCCGGTGCAAATGGTTTCCGTTTGTCACAGTTGTTTAAGGATTTCGTCGTTTTGATGGAATGAATAGCACAGTCGACTACGTTATTGATTCAGTTAAAACAACGGAAACCTTACAAAACTGAGAAACGGAAACCATTTGCACCGGGTCAGTCACCATTGAGTCAATGGTGATACAAACGGAAACCTACTGTTTCCGTTTGGATTCCGTTCATGGATTCCCCTGACGGAAAGGTCAGACTAAACCCATGAACGGAGTCCCAACGCAGATGTGAACGAAGCCTTGTAATAGGTTCACACTCCAGCTCCAACCAGAAACAAGTATATAATAAGATGTAGTAAGTATGGGCTCTTCAACTACATGCATAGAAGTTTTCTCAAAACAGAACAGGAAAAACTTTCTACCTTCTCCATACCCCGCTATGCCAAGTTAATATCGTTTCTGATCCAATCACGGTTTATACACATTCAGATTCTCCCCATGGCACTGCAGGGAAAATTAAAGTATTATTTATACAACGCGCCATGAGTAAGGAAAAGGGATTTGTCTGAAACGCGTAGGCCTGCTATCTGATGCAGCCACCCCTTTAAATATGGACTTTTTTTTTAAAGTTGGCATATTACTTCCTTCTAAACCTAGCGCTGGATCAATTTACTCTTTTTCTGCTATTATTTATCACCCATTCATGTGAACTTGAAACCATATAATACATAGGGAGTTCCCGTCCCCTTCAAAGCTTATATGCTCTAACAGGGATTACAGAAAGGGTTTGCCCATGGGTCAACCCATTTAGCAATTAATGGGCATCTTCATTTTAACCCTAATGTGATCCACTTTTTTGCTTTTAGCAAAAAATATAAAGGATGAAAAGACTGAAATTATAGCCATGCAAGCAAATATGGTTGTAGCAGTAATGTTCACCAGATAATAATGGAATCCAATCACTTCCAAGTAGCAGATCTATGGTCTCTACATTCCGACATTCTTGGTCAGAGAAATCACTACAATAATTACTATGTGTAACAAGCCTAGGGCAGTCATAACCAGCGACATGGCTCCAACATGTCAGAAAATCTCTATGTATAATACTGCGCTTTCAGTGGTTAGTCTGATTCTTGCAAAAAATAAAAAATAAACAGGTGTATAGCCGTCTCCATACAATACGGATATTGTTTTTGAGCAGGTACACTGTTATTAACCGGGCAATGTCCACAGAAGGCTCTCAGATAACAAAAATATTCCAATAGCCAACTACAAGTCACCACAGAAAAAAGGCCAGCATTGCAGCACCCTGTCAAAGTCCAGCTTTCATTCTCCCAGAGAAGGTTTAAAAAAAAAAAGAAATAGATCCGCTTGCTGCAACACCGACACTTATCACAACAAATTATATACGTAAAACCAAATGTGTCTTGAGATTTGGAAAGTTGAGTTGGAATTGAACCTGTCAGTCCAGTTACATCATTTGTATCCTCTGCCCTGGACACGTGCCACTCTCTTGTATCTCTGCCTGTCACTCATCACTGGATAGCAGAACACAATATATAAAATATATACACGTCTGAGGTATTACAATGCTGCTGGGTGTGTCGGCTAGCAGACATAGCAAAAGAAATCCGCTGCCGATTTCGTAGCAAATCTGTGGCGGTTCAGCAGCAGAATCCATATGCATTACATGCAGATTTTTCTAGCATACTGGGGATTTGAAAATCTGCAGCATTTTCTGATTTTCATGCAGATTTTTTTCTGCTACATGTGGATGGTAGTTTTAAAAACCCCATTCACATGTATTGTACTGGAAATTGTTGCGGATTTGACAGTACGGTCAACCACTCAATTTAGTCTCAGAAAATTTGAATATTGGGTAAAAGTTGAAGATTGTAGACTCATGGTGTCACACTCTAATCAACACAAAACACCTGCAAAGGTTTCCTAAGCCTTTAAATGGTCCAACAGTCTGGTTCAGTAGCTACACAATCATGGGGAAGACTGCTGACTTGACAGTAGTCCAGAAGACAGTCATTGACACCCTCCACAGGGTAAGCCACAAAAGGACATTTCTAACGAAGCTGTCTGCTCACAGAGTGCTGTATCCAGGCATATTAATGGAAAGTTGAGATGAAGGAAAAAGTGTGGTAGAAAAAGGTGCTCAAGCAAAAGGGATAACTGCAGCCTTGAAAGGATTGTCAGGAAAAGGCCATTCAAGAATCTGGAGGAAATTCACAGGGAGTGGAGTGTGGCCGGAGTCAGTGCTTCAAGAGCCACCACACACTGACGTATCCAGGACATGGACTACAACTGTCGCATTCCTTTAGACATTGTCAGTAGCGTCTTACCTGGGCTAAAGAGAAAAAGGACTGGTCTGCTGCTCAGTGGTCCAAAGTCCTGTTTTCAGATGAAAGTAAATTTTGCATTTCATTTGGAAATCTCGGTCCCAGAGTGTGGAGGAAGAGTGGAGAGGTGTCAATCCACGTTGCTTGCGGTCCAGTGTGAAGTTTCCACAGTCAGTGATGGTTTGGGGAGCCATGTCATCTGCTGGTGTTAGTCCAGGAAATTTTAGAGCACTCCATGCTTCCCTCTGCTGACAACCTTTATATAGATGCAGATTTCATTTTCCAGCAGGACTTGGCACCTGCCCACACTGCCAAAAGTACCAATACCTGGTTTATTAACCACCATATCACTGCGCTTGATTGGTCAGCAAACTTGCCTGACATAAACCCCATAGAGAATCTATAGGGTATTGTCAAGAGGAAGAGGAGACACATCAGACCCAACAATGCAGACGAGCTGAAGGCCGCTATCAAGCAACCTGGGCAGTGTCACAGGCTGATCGCCTCCATGCCACGCCGCATTGATGCAGTAATTCATGCAAAAGGAGCCCCGACCAAATATTGAGGGCATATACTGTACATACTATTCAGTAGGCCAACATTTCGTTTTTGAAATTGGGCTTATATAATATTCTAATTTTCTGAGAGACTACATTTTGGGTTTTCATTAACTGTTACCATAATCAACAACATGAAAATAAAAAAATGCTGGAAATAGATCACTCTGTGTGTAATGAATCTATAATATAGGAGTTTCACTTTTTTAATTGAATTACTGAAATAAATTAACATTTTGATGATATTCTAATAAAATAGAAAAAACGTTACCTTTCATTAACATTAGTAAACGATTGGTGTATAAGTGAAAAAACAGTAGCGTAAAGCCCTGTTGGAAATCTGCAGCACTTTTCTGGCTGTCAAAAATACCAGACGCTTGAAGGAAACCGGATTGACCACATTATAAATCAATGGGATCTGTCAGGATTGAAAACGTCTTTTATAAAAGTCCTGGTTCCATTATGAATTGAAGCCACGATGCTAGTGTGAACATACGGTGTCCGTAAACTTCAGAGCGCAGTCAGCCGGACGCCCTCGACTTCACCATTAGCATGCAAGAGAGCGCGTGTGTATTTTAATAGGGAGAGGGGAATAAGTCGCTGCCTGACCTGATTATGTTTTTACCTTTAGAAATAAGAATTACCATTAACGGTCACTAAAGGCCCTTTTACCCCGGCCGATGATCATGGAAAAACACCACACGTTCCTGATCATCGGCCCACGTTAAAGGGCCTAACAATTAGCCGACAAATGGGCACACGCGCTTATCAGCTGATCGCTTCTTTTAGGAGTTAGTCAAAATAATCGTTGTCGGCAGCACATCTCCCCATGTAAATAGGAATGTGCTGCCGACAATGATGCAAACTGTACGGGGAAGAACAATCTCGTAATCCCCATACAGGTCAAAGATTGCTCCTTGTAAATGGAGCTGAACAGGCGGGACATTACTCTCCTCTACAATACCATGAGATGGCCTGACAACACTCTTAGGGTATGTTCACACAGCCTATTTACGGACGTAAATCGGGCGTTTTTGCCCCGAATTACGCCCGAAAATAGCGCCTCAATAGCGCTGACAAACATCTGCCCATTGAAAGCAATGGGCAGACGTTTGTCTGTTCACACGAGGCGTATATTTACGTGCCGCTGTCAAAATACGGCGCGTAAATAGACGCCCGCGTCAAAGAAGTGACCTGTCACTTCTTTGGCCGTAATTAGAGCCGTTATTCATTGACTCCAATGAATAGCAGCGCTAATTACGCCCGTAACTGACGCGGCGTTCAAGCGCCTGCACATGCCGGTACGGCTGAAATTACGGGGATGTTTTCAGGCTGAAACATCCCCGTAATTTCAGCCGTAACGGACGCCCTCGTGTGAACATACCCTTATGCCAGCGCAGGCTGTTTGCTATCCATGTTTACCGGACCGATTTCTAAATTGAAAGAGGGATCGCTGCACCAGCTAATAATGGCGATACAACAAATTATTCTCCCTCACGACTCCTGTAGATCAAAGCCCTCAACCATAAATATGGAAGAGCTCAAAGCTGGGGACAATGGCCGACATGATATTTTCCATGCAACATGGGTGGCCTTCAGATCCTCTACTGGCTTTGATTCATGGGTAACCGGTAGCTGAATCCTCACTTGCAACCTCTTAGACCGCCCTGTGGAGGTTAGCTCCCCTACCTCCCCCTCTCGTACCCTTCCTCTTTCTTTCTTTCTTGCCCTATTCTTATCCTTGTTTGACCCTATTCTGATACCTTACTTGGAAACATTGTGTACACATTCACACAAGGTTTCTCTCCCTGACAGCCGAGGAGACGCTCATGTTTTGGTTTGCAATATCTCTCGTAGACATTTTCAATAAAATCTTGTTGACCCATAAATGGAGCTAAATAAGCGGCGATCGGCGTGCTAGATCGCCAATCCAGACTCAATTACCAGAATATATCTGCATATAAGGGACCCCAAACCTATGGCCAACAGTGGCTTCCAAAGCAAAAGGGATCTATGGAAGGATCATCATTATGATGTGTAACCTGGCCACAGACAAACGTTTTACCCCCACTACACGTTTTTTTAGGGAGGGGGTGATTTTATTGTAGAAATATATGAAAAGATATTATAAATGGAAATTTGCCTTTAAATGACATGCCTAATCCAGCAGAAAAGGGGTCGTCTCCAGCTCAGAAAAGCTCCTTGATCTGTCAGAGACAGTGATCTAGTGAAGGGGCACAGGCGAGCGGCTGAACGAAGCACATCGGTGAAGATGCTGCACTTACAGACCAGCCCAGAAGATCACGCAGATCTGTCATAGACAGGAGGAGAGTGCTGAAGAGAAGGAGATTCTACCACCGACATGTCACCAGGACAAAAGCCCCGCATCACACACGACTAGTCTGCATTATTCAGCAGGGACCCCCCGGCCTGCACTGCACTCTCCGCAGTCACTGCTCTCTCTCTCTCCATAGTCACTGCTCTCTCCATAGTCACTGCACTCTCCATAGTCACTGCACTCTCCATAGTCACTGCTCTCTCTCTCCATAGTCACTGCACTCTCCATAGTCACTGCACTCTCCATAGTCACTGCACTCTCCGTCCCCAGTCTCTCACCTGCAGCTGCTTGAATTCCTTCTCTAGTTCTTGCCATTCTCCCTGGCACTTGTGCAAGGACATGTTGGGAGACTAACAGCGTCCCGGCCTCCACAGCCACGCTCGTACCTGACGTCACCTCTCCTGCTCCCGGCGACCAAGCGGCTGCCGAGACTGAAAGGCGGAGTTTACGCATGCGCACTGGACCCTCACCGGCTGCTTGACAGGGAGGCGGGAGAATGCAGAGCGTTCGCTCTATTCAGGGAGTGCAGGGGATTCCGGATCTGATGACGATCATAGACATAGATGGACACTACAATATTTGGGTCACATTGGAGGTATGTGTTTCGCTGCCAGAGAATTTGATGTCTCTGTAACCAAGACATTTCCCTAATTCTGTGGAGCAGACAAATCTAGTAAAATTGTAGGGATTTTATTAAGGCTAAGTTCACACAGAGTTTTTTTGACGCGGAAACCGCGCCAAAAAACATCACAAACGCCCCGAAAATGCCTCCCGTTGATTTCAATGGGAGGCGGGGGCGGTTTAATCCTGCGAGCGGTAAAACCGCCTCGCGGGAGAAAGAAGCGACATGCCCTATCTTCGGGCGTTTCCGCCTCTGACCTCCCATTGACTTCAATGGGAGGCAGAGAAAGCGTATTTCGCGGCGTTTTATTCCCGCGGCGCTCAATGACCGCGGGCGAAAAACGCAGCGAAAATCGGCGTGTAGGGAGAGGAAAATCTGCCTCAAACTTCCAAACGGAATTTTGAGGCAGAAATTCCGCCTGCAAAATACTCAGTGTGAACATAGCCTAAGACTGGCGTTTTATACACCAGTCTCAGTGTATATTCACACGCTTAACAAAAAATGGCTGTAAAATACGGAGCTGTTTTCAAGGGAAAACAGCCTCTGATTTTCAGCCGTTTTTGATGCGTTTTTTTACGCCCATTTTTGGAGCTGTTTTTCTATTGAGACCACTGGCGTAGCTATAGGGGTCGCAGCGGTCGCAATTGCGACCGGGCCCCGAAGCCAGGGGGGCCCACAGCCCCCCGCACCACATCAATAAAAAGTTACTATAGTAACTCGGGCCGCGGGCCCCTGTTACTATAGTAACAGACTGTACTTACCTTCCTGGTTCCGGATCGCAGCGGAGGTCCTGACGTCAAGCGCTGTGCGCAGTGAATGACGTCACAACGCTATGCGCCGCGCACAACATCGAGACGACAGAACTACCGCCGCGGCTGAAGAGGAAGGTAAGATTAGCCCTGACTCCCGGGACCCGCCAATCAGCTGTTTTGAAGGGGCCGCAGCACTCGTACGAGAGCTGCTCCCCTTCATTCCGGTCACTTCATTCCGGTCACACTGAATCGGTGTCGGCGATTCACAGTGTGAGCGAGTACTGAAATGAAGGGGAAGCAGCTGTCGTACGAGTTCTGCGGCCACTTCAAAACAGCTGATTTGCGGGTCCCAGGAGACACATCAGCTCTTGATGGCCTATCCTGTGGATAGGCCATCAATGTTTAGTGACTGCACAACCCCTAAGCCTACGATGTAGCAGGCTTAGGGGTCCCATGAGACAGAATCACATGGTAGGCTTAAATACAAGGCCCATGTGTGATCCTGTCTGCTGGGCCCTGTATCTAAGCCAATCACATGGTAGGCTTAGATACATGGCCCATGCATGATCCTGTCTGCTGGGCCCTGTATATAAGCCTACCACACTAGGTTTAGATACAGGGCCCCAGCACACAGTAATCTTATACTGTATAAGATTACTGTCTGCTGGACCCTGTATCTAAGCCTACCTTGTGGTAGGCTTAGATACAGGGTCCCACAGACAGTATCACACATGGGCACTGCATCTAAGCCTAACACACGTTACTAATAATTTTTTGTGTGTTTTCTTACAGGTTCGGTCGTTGGACTACGTCGCATTCCAGGACTACTTCGATGACGGCTTTTTTTTTTATTATCAATAAAATGGTTAATGAGGGCTGTGTGTTTTTTTTTTTATTTCAATAAAATATTTTTTCTATGTCTTTGTTTTTTTTTTTAAACTATATTACTACCGCCTTAGTAATGGCCGCCGGCTGATTGACAGCATCCATTGCTAAGGCGGGGCTTAGTGTTAGCCGGTGCAGTGGCTAACACTAACCCCCTTTATTACCCCCGGTATCCACCACCACCAGGGGTGCTGGGAAGAGCCGGGTACCATCCAGTACCGGACCATCTGTAGTGATGGTCGGCCACTGGGGTGGCCGCAGGCTGGTATTATCAGGAGGGGAAAGGCCAGATACAGTGGCCCTTCCCACCCTGGTAATGCTAGGCTGCTGCTGCTTTATTGTATCTGGCTGGTTATGAAAAATGGGGGGGGACCCCACGTCATTTAAAAAAAAAAAATAATAATTGGAAAGAACGATGTGGGGTCCCCCCCAATTTTCATAACCAGACAGATACAACACAGCAGCAGCAGCAGGCAGCATTACCAGAGCGGGAAGGGCCACTGTTTTTGGCCTTCCCCAGCCTAATACTACCAGCCTGCGGCCACCCCAGTGCCTGCCCGTCATTACAGATGGACGGGTACTGGTTCGTACCCGGCTCTTCCCAGCATCCCTGGTGGCGGTGGGTACCGGGGTAATACTGGGGGTTAGTGTTAGCCTCTGCACCTGCTAACATTAAGCCCCGCCTTACTAATGGAGGTTGTCAATCAGCCAGCGGCCATTACTAAGGCGGTGATAATAAAGTTTAAAAAGATACAAGCACATAGAAAAAATATTTTATTGAAATAAAAAACACAACCCTCATTAACCACTTTATTGAGAATAAAAAAAACGCCGTCATTGAAGTCCTCGAATCCGAAGTCCAACAACCGAACCTGTAAAAAAAACACAAACACAGAAAAATAATCAGTAACACATAAAGAAGCAAAATTATTATTCTTACCTTTCCTGGGTCCAGCGCTGGAGCCGCAATGTCAGCGAGCTGAGTCCTGTATCTAATCCGATCATATGTGATACTGTCTGCTGGGCCCTGTACCTAATCCTATCGTGTGATACTGTCTGCTGAGCCACTGTATCTAATCCTATCATGTGTGATACTGTCTGCTGGGCCCTATATCTAATCCAATCATGTGTGATACTGTCTGCTGGGCCCTATATCTAATCCTATCATGTGTGATACTGTCTGCTGAGCCGCTGTATCTAATCTGATCATGTGTGATGCTGTCTGCTCAGCCACTGTATCTAATCCTATCATGTGTGATACTGTCTGCTGAGTCACTGTATCTAATCCTATCATGTGTGATACTGCCTTCTGAGCCACTGTATCTAATCCTATCATGTGTGGTACTGTCTGCTGAGCCACTGTATCTAATCCTATCATGTGTTATACTGTCTGCTGAGTCATTGTATCTAATCCTATCATGTGTGATACTGTCTGCTGGGCCACTGCATCTAATCCTATCATGTGTGATACTGTCTGCTCAGCCACTGTATCTAATCCTATCATGTGTGATACTGTCTGCTGGGCCACTGTATCTAATCCTATCATGTGTGATACTGTCTGCTGAGCTGTGTATCTAATCCCATCATGTGTGAAACGGTCTGCTGGGCCACTGCATCTAATCCTATCATGTGTGATACTGTCTGCTGAGCCACTGTATCTAATCCTATCATGTGTGATACTGTCTGCTGAGCCAATGTATCTAATCCTATCCATAGTTTATAGGGTCGTAGTGCTATAGATATGCTATGCTGTCTCCTATGCACACATTTTTTTTGTGCAGAAACATATGTATTAGGCTATTTCCCCTGACATTTTAAGCCCTAAGGGTATGTTCACACGGCAGCCTCCGTTACGGCTGAAATTACGGTGCTGTTTTCAGGAGAAAACAGCAGTGTAATTTCAGCCGTAAAGGCATGTGCAGGCGTCTTTCGCTGCGTCCATTACGGACGTAATTAGAGCTGTTTTTCCATGGAGTGACAGGCACTTCTTTGACGCGGGCGTCTTTTTTACACGCCGCCTTTTTTACACGCCTACGGAGGGCACTGTGGCAGCATCTACGTAGGGCACTGTGGCAGCATCTACAGAGGCCACTGTGGCATTATCTAGGGGTGTGTTGCATTATCTACAGAGGGCACTGTGGCATTATCTGCAGAGGGCACTGTGGTATTATCTGCAGAGGGCACTGTGGCATTATCTCCAGAGGGCACTGTGGCAGCATCTACAGAGGACTCTGTGGCAGCATTTATAGAGGGCACTGTGGCAGCATCTGCAGAGGGCTCTGTGGCATTATCTGCAGAGGGCACTGTGGCAGCATCTACAGAGGGCACTGTGGCAGCATCCACAGTGGGCACTGTGGCAGCATCCACAGAGGGCACCCTGGCAGCATCCACAGAGTGTACTGTGGCACTATCTAAAGAGGGGCTGCCCAATCTTGACATGTGTGTCTGCCAAACGCTGCCAACTGAGCCACCAGACTGCATTTAGCGACACTTAAACTGGAAAACTGGATTGTTAAAATAAGCACGTGGAGAAATATCTCAAATTTTAAACCTAGCGGTATTATTATAGTAATGTAGTGTTATTATTATAGTAATGTAGTATTAGGATATGTAATATAGTGTTAGGATATGTTCACACGCAGTGACCAGAAATGTCTAAAAATACGTAGCTGTTTTCAGGCGAAAAGAGCTCCTGATTTTCAGACGTTTTTGTATCCACGCGTATTTTACTGACGTTATTGGAGCTGTTTTTCAATGGAGTCAATGAAAAATGGCTCCAAAAACGGCCCAAGAAGTGACATGCACTTCTTTTTCGCTGGCGTCTTTTTACACGCCGTATTTTGACAGCGACGCGTAAAATTAAGCCTCGTGGGAACAGAATACCGTAAAACCCATTGAAAGCAATGGGCAGATGTTTGGAGGCGTAAAACGCCCGAATTACGTCTGAAAACACTGCGTGTGAACATACCCTCATAGTAGATCAAATAACTAATTGAGTAACAATAATTTTGTATTGTATCAAATTTGAAAGTAATGCGGCCCGTCAACTTCCCATTTTTCTATATGTGGCCCACATACCCGGCCGAGTTTGAGACCCCTGCTTTAGATAATGCCACACACTGCCCTCTGTAGGTAATGCCACACAGCCCTCTGTAGATAATGCCACACAGCCCCCCCCCGTTCAAAAAACGGCCATCACACGGCCGAGAATCCCTGTCGTGTGAATACACCATGTTCCAAATTATTATGCACATTGGATTTAAGTGTCATAAACATTTCATTATTAGTTTTTCAATTAAACTCATGGATGGTATTGTGTCTTAGGGCTCTTTGGATCATTGTAATCAATCTCAGACACCTGTGATAATTAGTTTGCCAGGTGTGCCCAATCAAAGGAAAACTACTTAAGAAGGACGTTCCACATTATTAAGCAGGCCACAGGTTTCAAGCAATATGGGAAAGAAAAAGGATCTCTCTGCTGCCGAAAAGCGTGAAATAGTGCAATACCTTGGACAAGGTATGAAAACATTGGATATTTCAAGAAAACTTAAGCGTGATCATCGTACTGTGAAAAGATTTGTGGCTGATTCAGAGCACAGACGGATTCGTTCAGATAAAGGCATAATGAGGAAGGTTTCTGCCAGACAAATTAATAGGATTAGGAGAGCAGCTGCTAAAATGCCATTGCAAAGCAGCAAACAGGTATTTGAAGCCACTGATGCCTCTGGAGTCCCGCGAACCTCAAGGTGTAGGATTCTCCAGAGGTTTGCAAGTGTGCATAAAGCTATTATTCGGCCACCCCTAAACAATGCTCACAAGCAGAAACGGTTGCAGTGGGCTCAGAAATACATGAAGACTAATTTTCAAACCGTGTTGTTTACTGATGAGTGCCGTGCAACCCTGGATGGTCCAGATGGATGGAGTAGTGGATGGTTGGTGAATGGCCATCATGTCCCAACAAGGCTACGACGTCAGCAAGGAGGTGGCGGAGTCATGTTTTGGGCTGGAATCATGGGGAGAGAGCTGGTAGGCCCCTTTAGGGTCCCTGATGGTGTGAAAATGACCACTGCAAAGTATGTAGAGTTTATGACTGACCACTTTCTTCCGTGGTACAAAAACAAGAACCGTGACTTCCGTAGCAAAATTATCTTCATGCATGACAATGCACCATCTCATGCTGCAAAGAATACCTCTGTGTCATTGACTGCTATGGGCATAAAAGGAGAGAAACTCATGATGTGGCCCCCATGTTCCCCTGACCTCAACCCTATTGAGAACCTTTGGAGCATCCTCAAGCAAAATATTTATGAGGGTGGGAGGCAGTTCACATCAAAACAGAAGCTCTGGGAGGCTATTCTGACATCCTGCAAAGATATTCAAGCAGAAACTGTCCAAATACTCACAAATTCAATGGATGCAAGAATTGTGAAGGTGATATCAAAGAAGGGGTCCTATGTTAACATGTAACTTGGCCTGCTAAGTTTTTTTTTATTGAAAGAGCTTTTGAATACTGTAAATATGACCTCCTGATGCTGCAAATTCAACAAATTACCATTTTAGTTCTCTTTACAACCTTTAAAATGTTTTGATCTCTGTTGTGCATAATAATTTGGAACAGTGCATTTAGAGTTTTTTACTTCTAAAAAAAAAATCTTATCATTAGGAGATTTGTTCAATAAAATTTGCATTATACTCCAACGGTTGATGGCTTGAAGATTATACTGACTGTCATTTGCATCGACTATTTAGGAAAATCAGCGAAAAATAACATTTGCATAATAATTTGGAACGCGGTGTAGAGTCTTAAGCCTTGTTCACACGCCATTGACTATGGAAATTAGGCATGTTTTCAGAACATCTTACGCGCCAAATAATTAACCTGACGTCATATGCACTAACGGCTCACTTTCCCATTGATGTCAATGGGAAGCTAAAATTGTAGGTTTTTTACGCGTTTTAGGTGCCAAAAAATCCATCAAATATACGCCGTGTGAACACTTAATAGAAAGAAAGTTGGAGTAAGATGTGACATTTGTTGAGATGAAAATGCCTCTTAATAAAAATTTCGCATTTTTTTTACTATTGTGGCACAACGACCGCGGAAATGCACAATTCATTTCCTTCTATCGGCCATAAAATAGAAACACATACTCTTTTCTCTGGGTTCCCTCAGCATGTGGCTGCTCATACAAGGTCCTGACTCAACCCAGCATCAAGAACGTGTGTGAGACATGTCATGCTGACGATACACAGAGGGTAGAGAATGTGTTTTTATTTTATCGCCAATGGAGGGGAATAATAATAATAATCTTTATTTATATAGCGCCAACATATTAAGCAGCACTTTACAATTTAGAGGGAACATGAAACAAACAATATCAGACATTACATAGTGACAAAGTTCATTTACAATTTAAACCTGAGGAGTGAGGACCCTGCTCGCAAGAGTTTACAATCTATGAGGAAATAAGGGAGACAGTGTAACAGTGTAACAGTGTTTTTTTCTGTACAATAGTCCAGCCGTCTTCTATACACATGGGTGGTACACATAAAGCTGCATGAGCCGGTCACCAGCCAGTATCCGTGTATGAGGGACATGAAGAGAAGGCGTGTGAGGGAATCTTATTCTGATGACTAATCTAAAAGGGGGCCATTGAAAGGAATCAGATTAGGGAATGTTATAGGCCTGTCTAAATAGATGTGTTTTCAGGGCACGTTTAAAACTGTGGATATTGGTAATTAATCTGATTGTCTGGGGTAGCACATTCCAGAGGACTGGTGCAGCACGAGAAAAATCTTGGAGACGGGAGTGGGAGGTTCGGAAGATGGTGGATGTTAATCTAAGGTCGTTGGCAGAACGTAGAGCGCGAGTAGGGTGGTAGACAGAGATGAGGGAGGAGATGTAAGGAGGTGCAGCACTGTGGAGAGCTTTGTGGGTGAGAGTAATAAGTTTGAATTTTATTCGGAAGAGTATGGGCAACCAGTGCAGTGACTGGCACAGATTAGAGGCGTTGGTGTAGCGGTTGGTCATAAATATGAGCCTGGCTGCTGCCTTGAGGATAGATTGGAGAGGGGAGAGTTTGGTGAGGAGAAGACCGACTAGTAATGAGTTACAATAGTCAAGAAGAGAGGGAATCAGAGCAACAATGAGAGTTTTGGCTGTTTCCTCCGTAAGAAAAGGGCGGATTCTGGAGATGTTTTTGAGGTGAAAATGACAGGAGTGTGAAAGTGATTGAATGTGAGGAGTAAAGAAAAGATCGGAGTCAAAAATAACCCTAAGACAGCGGGCGTGCTGCTTAGGAGTTATGGTAGTGCCGCACACTGAGATGGAAACATCAGGTTTAGGGAGGTTAGTAGATGGTGGAAACACAAGGAGCTCCGTTTTAGAAAGATTCCGTTTCAGATAGAGAGAGGACATGATGTTAGAGACAGCGGACAGACAATCACTGGTGTTTTGTATTAGAGCAGGGGTGATGTCATGGGAAGAGGCATAGAATTGGGTGTCATCAGCGTAGAGATGGTACTGGAAGCCAAATCTGCTGATGGTTTGTCCAATAGGGGCTGTGTAGAGAGAAAAGAGGAGCGGACCTAGGACTGATCCCTGAGGAACCCCGATAGCAAGGCGAAGAGGAGAAGAAGTGGAATGAATGGCGTGGTGAGATGAGCATTAATTCTTTTTTATTTCATTATTTTTTTTGGGGCGGTGGTCAAGGTACGATGCCCCACAAAGGCCTCTATCTTGCTATGCCCCACAAAGTGAAATCTACTCCAACTTGGAGCCTACCAGTTCTCTGTTGTGATTTATAATACATTTTTTAAAAAGTCGGCTGTATCCACAAGGCCAAAACAGGCTGTGTCCTGAAGGGGTTAAGAATGTTGCAAATTGGGACTTTTAAGCTCTTTTGACAATTTTCTGCTCAAGAAAACTGGTGCAGAAAGGGTGATCGAATTGTCCATCAAGAATAAGTGGAAATTTCTCAACCTATCTACACTTGTTTTCTGGCGTAGAAAATTGGCAAAAGAGCTTGAAAGTCCCAATTTGCAACATTCTTAACCCCTTCAGGACGCAGCCTGTTTTGGCCTTGTGGACACAGCCGATTTTTTTCCAATCTGATGTGTCACTTTATGCGGTAATAACTTTGGAATACTTTTACCTATCCAAGCGATTCTGAGATTGTTTTTTCATGACACATTGTATTTTATGTTAGTGAAAAAATTTGGTCGATAAATTCAGTATTTATTTGTGTAAAACACCAACATTTAAAAAAAAAAATCAAAAATTAGGATTTTTCTAAATGTAAATGTATCTGCTTGTTCCACTATTCCCCATCCTTGCCAACCCAGCCTTCCTGCCTGGTCACTCAGATGTTCTCTTCCGTTCCTGGCACTCTAGAGGATCTTCCTGAGCATACCACTTCCTTTCTGGAAATCGTTGGCTGACGCCACTTTTGACCCCTGGAGATGTATGCAACGTTCTCACTTCCTTGTCTCTCTTGTGCCCAAAGCTTACTCCTGAACCAAAACCCCGTTCGAGACCCTTTGCTCCTCTTCGGGTCCATGTCGACACTCTTTATCCTCTCGCTATTCTCTCCTCCCGAAGACTATGAACCCCCGTTCTTGGCTAAATGGGAGGCGGACATACAGACCTCCTTTTCCCCTGAACAGAAAAGACGCACACTTCTCTATACCCACAAGTCCTGCATCGCTAGCAGATACCAGGAGGCTGGATACAAGCTTCTGCCCCGCTGGTATTATGTACCAGAGAAACTTCACTCGATTTATCCCACATCCTCCCCTATGTGCTGGCACTGTGATTCTGCAGTAGGGACTCTCTTACACATATTCTGGTCTTACTCAGCCCTTCAAGAATTTTGTTCGGGAGTCCATAGACTTTCTTGCCAGGTTACTGGTATATCCTTAAATAAATCCTCAACTCTCTCTTTCTTTTGCATATCAATGATCTTCCACACCGTTATTAAAGAGGCTCTGTCACCACATTATAAGTGCCCTATCTCCTAGATAAGGAGATCGGCGCTATAATGTAGGTGACAGTAATTCTTTTTATTTAAAAAAAAGATCTATTTTTACCACTTTATTAGCGTTTTTAGATTTATGCTAATGAGTTGCTTAATGCCCAAGTGGGCGTATTTTTACTTTAGACCAAGTGGGCGTTGTACGGAGGAGTGTATGACGCTGACCAATCAGCATCATGCACTCCTCTCCATGCATTTACACAGCGCATAGGGATCCTGTTAGATCCTTATGTGCTGTCTTATACTAACACATTAACAATACTGAAGTGTTTAGACAGTGAATAGACATTCCACGGGATGTCTATTCACAATCTCTGCACTTCGTTACTCTGTCTGTGGTAGTTACAGCAGAGGACGCGTAATTACGCGGTAAATGACAGGTTACAACGAGATCACGCTTCCTCGGCTGTAACTACCATAGAAACAGTAACGAAGTGCAGAGATTGTGAATAGACATCCCGTGGAATGTCTATTCACTGTCTAAATACTTCAGTATTGTTAATGTGTTAGTATAAGACAGCACATAAGGATCTAACAGGATCCCTATGCGCTATGTAAATGAATGGAGAGGAGTGCATGATGCTGATTGGTCAGCGTCATACACTCCCCTGTACAACGCCCACTTGGTCTAAAGTAAAAATACGCCCACCTGGGCATTAAGCAACTCACTAGCATAAATCTAAAAACGCTAATAAAGTGGTAAAAATAGACCGTTTATTTAAATAAAAAGCACTGCTGTCACCTACATTATAGCGCCCATCTCCTTATGTAGGAGATAGGGCACTTATAATGTGGTGACAGGGCCTCTTTAAGCTCGATCTATTCTCTGTCATCTGGTCAATGCTGGCCGATCCTGTGTTCCTGTCCTTTGGAAAAAAAAACAGCTGCCCCGACCATTGTGCAGTAGTTACATAGAGGGGACGACATCATGAGGATGGAGGAGCTAACTGCATTGCTGCGGAATACTAAGGAAACCTTCTCCATGGTATGGTCCCCTTGGATCCAGTTTCGGACCTCAGATTCTTGTAAGTCCCTGCTGATATCTGATAGTGTCCTGTAATTCTAAATGATCTTAGAGGGAACGAGAATATTTTCCTTCCACCCCCTCCCCTTTTTTTGTATTTTTTTTACGATCCCCCCCCCCCTCCCTCCCAAATGTCATGCTTGTCCTAGCCAGCCTGGATTTAATTAATACATGCACCAAGTCATGTCATTAATGATGTATCCCTCAATAATGATGCTTTTACTATGCTTGGAAATCAGATAGTAATACCACACAAAATAGTCACTAGTTAAGATATCCCATATGTCTACTTTATGTTGGCATCGTTTTTTGAACATTATTTTATTTTTGCAGGAAGTTACAAGGCTTATAACTTTATGTTCCAATAATTTTTATTGAAGGTTTTCAAATAGCAAGCATACGGTAAACAATACAAGTAGCAGTCGGGGGCAGTCCCCATAAATCGAACTGTAACAGGCAAGTAAATACTAAATATTGCTACAGGTCTAGAGAAAAGAGGAGGAGGTGATACAAAATAGAAGGGAAAGAAAGAGGGGGAAGAGAAAGGAAAAGTAGGAGAACGAGGGTCGAGTATCCTAAAGGCAAAATAGACCTGAGAGATCGTCCCTTGGTATCTGAGCCATAGTTGCCAAACTTGAAGGAAGGGTCTTCCTTATCTGAGACCATACAGTGTAATCGATCATTCACCATAATCCAATTTAACTTTATTTAATTTAACTTAATCTTAACCAGATTAAGAAGAATCACAGGGCTCTTCCAAGATGTAGCTATAGCAATTTTGGCTGCCAGAAAAAGAAAGGATACAAATTTATGAGAGGCTTTAGACAAGCCAGGGACGGCCTCATTAAGTAACGCCTGAGTCGGAGACAGATTCACACAGCCCCCCTTGTAGATAGTGCCACACAGACCACCTTGTAGATAGCGCTACACACAGCCCCCCTTGTAGATAGCGCCACACACAGCCCTACTTGTAGATAGTGCCACACACAGCCCCCCTTGTAGATAGTGCCACACACAGCCCGCTTCCCCCCTTGTAGATAGCGGCACACTCCACCCCTTGTAAATAGCGGCACACTCCACCCCTTGTAAATAGCGGCACACTTGCCCCTTTGTAGATAGTGCCGCACACAGCCCGCTGCCCCTTGTAAATAGTGCCACCCACTACACACAGCCCACTGCCCGTTGTAAATAGTGCCAGATTCCCACCGTTTTAAATAGTGCCACACTGTAAACAGAGCGGCGAGTGGTAGCCTACCGATACCACTCTCCGCTCTGCCTGACGTGACTTACCGGAGGAGCCGAGGAGGTCATGCGGCGCAGGCGGAGGTGGAGTTCCTTCTGACTAGGGTCGGTGACAGCCCGGGAGTGGACCAGTCCAGTCACCTAACCGGAGTCATCTGACCTCATGTCGCGGACGTGAGGTCAGGTGACAGGTCAAGTGACTGGACTGGTCCACTCCCTGGCCGTCACAGACCCCAGTCAGAACGCCGCTCCTGGCTCTTCCTAAAGCTGATCGCTGCTGCAGGCGTCCGACATACGCCCTGTATGTCGGAAGCCTGCAGCAGCGATCAGCTGCTCTGCGACGCCCCCTACTTCCCTACCACCTAGTTGCGCCCAGGGCACATGCCCCGCCTGCCCCCCCCTACCTACACCCCTTATAGAGGGAACTAGGTACCAATGTAAAAATACTTTATAATTGGCTTCAACCAACGAAACATTAATAGAAATTTTCGCAGTACGTTCTGCCATAATCCTGCCATTCCCTAACAGTAAAGGATGTGTGTAAGTCCCTTTCCCACATTGACATATATGATAGTTTGTCTGACGGAGAGACCAAAAATGAGTAAATATGAGACAGGAGGTGATGACTATTAGGATTTTTTAAGCATAATTGTTTAAATACAGACGTAGGTCTAAATGAGGACATAAAATGGTGAATCTGTTGATAGCGAAAAATCTCAGAGTCCGGCATGTGCTAAATAGACTGATAAAAATGACAGGGTTTTACGCCTAGTCTATCATAAAAGTGTCCAATTCAATATAAACCCTTGTCTAGCCACCATTGAAACGCTGATGGTTGAATACAGGAGCAAAAATAGGATTAGCAAACAATCGAGCTGCAGGCATATGTACAGAACAAAGCCGGAACCTGTGACCCAGCCTATCCCACAGCGCCAAGGAAGAAGAGAGGAGCGGACATAACACAGGTGGTCTGTGCTTGGGCTTCAACCATTACAACTGGTCTACGATAACCCCAGGAGTAGCTGCCTGTTCAATAGGAATCCAACGTGTTGGATTACTGCTACTATGGAGTGAAACTAAAGGTATCAGACGAGCAGCATAATAATATTTAGTGAGGTTCGGTAAAACCCAACCCCCCAGAGGCTTTAGGAGCATACAGAGCGCTTTGTGGAACTCTACATAAGGGCTTATTTAGACGAACGTGTAATACGTCCGTGCAACGCGCGTGATTTTCACCCGCCTCGCACGGACCTATGTTAGTCTATGGGGCCGTGCAGACTGTCCGTGAGTTTCACGCAGCGTGTGTCCGCTGCGTAAAACTCACAACATGTCCTATATTTGTGCGTTGTTCGCGCATCACGCACCATTGAAGTCAATGGGTGCGTGAAAATCACGCGCAGAACACGGAAGCACTTCCGTGTGACGCGCGTGATTCGCACAACAGCAGTAAAAAGTATAAATGAAAACAGAAAAGCACCACATGCTTTTCTGTTTACAAACATACAAACAGTGTCATAATGATGGCGGCTGCGCGAAAATCACGCAGCCACGCATCATACGCTGCTGACACACGGAGCTGTTAAGTACCTTTTGCGCGCGCAAAACGCCACATTTTTTGCGCGCGCAAAACGCACACGCTCGTGTAAATCTGGCCTTAGGCTTATAACTTTAGCAGCAATTCCTCACATTTTCAAGAAAATTTGCGAAACCTATTTTTATAGGGACCAGTTGAGTTCTGGCCTTATATATTAGAAACCCATTATAAGTCACCTAATTTTAAAAAACTGCACCCCTCAAAGTATTCAGAACAGCATTTAGAAAGTTTCTTAACCCTTTAGGTGTTTCACAGGAATTAAAGCAAAGTAGAGGTGAAATTTATAGATTTCATTATTTGTTTTTTAGAAAATCCATTTTAATAAAAAACTTTAAATCTTTAACACAGAAGGTTATACCAGAGAAACGCAACTCAATATTTATTGCCCAGATTCTGCAGTTTTAGAAATATCCCACATGTGGCTCTAGTGCGCTAATGGACTGAAACACCGGCCTCAGAAGCAAAGGAGCACCTATAGGATATTTGGGGCCACCTTTTTATTAGAATATATTTTAGGCACCATGTCAGGTTTGAAGAGGCCTTCTGTAGCCAAACAGTGGAAACACCCCCAAAAAGACACCATTTGGCAAACTACACCCCTCAAGGAATTTATAGAGGGGTATAGTAAGCATTTTGAGCCCACAGGTTTTTTGCTGAATTTAGTGGAATTAGACCATGAAAATCTAAATTTTTCCAATAAAACGTAGAAATGATCAATTTTTACAAGGCATAAAGGAGAAAAAGCACCCCAACGTTTGAAAGGCAATTTCTCCAGAGTACGGCAATACCCCACATGTGGTAATAAACTGCTGTATGGAAACACAGCCGGGCTCAGAAGGGAAGATGCGCCATTTGGCTTTTAGTGCTCAAGTTTTGATGGAATGATTTTTGGGTGCCGTGTCACATTTTCAAAGCCCCTGAGGGACCAAAACAGTGGAAAAAGCAAAAGCTAAAAGCGACCCCATTTGGGAAACTACAGCCGTCAAGGAATTTATCGAGGGGTATAGTGAGCATTTTAACCTCGTAGGTTTTTTGCTGAATGTATTGGAATTAGGCCGTGAAAATGAAAATCTAAGTTTTTTCTAATAAAATGTAGTTTTAGATTTTTTCCATTTTCACAATATATAAAAGGAGAAAAGGCACCCCTACATTTGAAAAGTAAACTCTTCTGAGCACAGCAATACCCCATATGTGGTAATAAACTGCTGTTTGAAAACCCGGCAGGGCTTAGAATGGAAGGAGCGCTATTTGCCTTTTGGAGCTCAAATTTAGATGGCATGGTTTTTGGGTATAATGTCGCATTTGCAAAGCCCCTGAGGGACCAAAACACTTGAAATACCCCAAAAGTGACCCCATTTGGGAAACTACACCCCTTAAGGAATCTATCTAGGGGTTTAGTGAGCAATTAGACCCCACAGGTCTTTTGCAGAATTTATTAGAATTAGGCCGTGAAAATGAATATCAGCATTTTTTCCACTAAAATTTTGAACTTTTTCATTTTCACAAGGGATAAAGGAGAAAAAGCACCCCAACATCTGTAAAGCAATTTCTCTGCCCCAGCGCAGAGGTCAGCAACCTTCGGTACTCCTGTTGATGTGAAAATGCAACTCCCAGCATGCCCTTACAGCCAAAGACTTTATTATTCCAGCCAAAGTCTGTCAGGGCATGCTGGGTATTGTAGCTTCACAACAGCTTGAGTGCCACAGTTTGCTGTCCCCTGCCCCAGCGCCTCGCAGGCTGCAGGCCTGAAGTGGCCTGTGTCTTATGAGAGAAAATGGCGGCCAGAAAGCCAATCTGCTCTTTGCTCTGCCATAGTATTAAATATTAAATGTAGCGTGTGCTGGGTTTCCTCTTTTAACCTCTTCCCGCCGCAGACCTTTTTCAGATTTAAATTTTTGTTTGTTCCTCCCAACATTCCAAAAGCCATAACTTTTTTATTTTTCCGTCGATATAGTCCTATGAGGGCTTGATTTTTGCGGGACGAGTTGTAATTTTTCGTAGCATCATTTATTGTGCCATATAATGTACTAGGAAACGGGGCAAAAATTATTTGTGGGGTAGAAAATGAAAAAAACAGCAATTCCTCCATTGTTTTTTGCGCGTCGTCTTTACGGAATTCACTGTGCAATTAAAACAACATGTTAACTTTATTCTGTGGGTCAATATGATTATGGAGATACCAAATATATATAGTTTTTTCTATATTTTACTACTTTTACAAGTAAAAACCTAAGTGTAAAAAATAAAATGTATTTTGTGTCGCCAAATTCTGAGAGCTATAACTTTTATTTTTCCGTCGATTAAGTGGTATGAGGGCTTATTTTTTGCGGGATAAACTGTCGTTTTTAACGATACCATTTTGGGGTACATGCGACGTTTTAATCACTTTTTATTTCATTTTTTGTGGGCGATTAGGTGACCAAAAAAGAGCGATTCTGGCGTTTAATTTTTTTTTTTTTACGGCATACCCATGCGGGTAAAATAATGATATATTGTAATAGTTAATACTTTTACGGACGCGGCGATACCAATTATGTTTATTTATTTATTTTACTATTCTCTAGGGGGAAATGGGAAAAGGGTTTTGTTTTTTTTTACTTTTAATATTTTTATATTTTTTTACAAAAATACAGCTTTATTTTACACATTTTTACTTTTTTCTATTAGCCCCCCTAGGGGACTTCAACCAGCGATCGTTAGATCGCTTGCACTATATACTGCAATACTAATGTATTGCAGTATATCGTGATTCTGACAGGCTTCTATTAAGCCCTATTATATATATATATATATATAAGTCGCTATTGACCGCGGCATTTAACGAGTTAAACGAGCGCGATCCCACTCGTTACTCTGAAGTGTAACATACAGCCGACACCAGCATTGTATGGAGCGGGTTCACTCCGTGAGCCCGTTTCATACTTCCCCTACCCGACTTTGGCGTATGGATACGTCAAATGTCGGGAAGGGGTTAGGAGTGCCCTGCAGCAACCTGCCAACCAAGAAAAGTGACAGGGTGTTGCCCTGGTGCACCATGGCAGGATGACACCCCGGGCTGATCTTTATAGAGTACTTGTTCAGGTCAGGAGTGGTGTACAGTACAGATGCATGTGGATCAGATTTTTGTGTGTGGTGAATCAGAATGATTCTCAGTAGTAAAGAAACAGGGCACAATTTTATTACAAAAGCACTCTAAATCATAAATGCTGCTGGTTTCTGAAAATGGAGTGCACCACAAGTTACTCTTCCCGAAGACCTGAGTCTTTATGTATTATATCTTAAATCTGTACTGTCACATTCGCTTTCTACTCCGCACTTTGCACCTTCTATC
This sequence comes from Rhinoderma darwinii, assembly GCF_050947455.1. Taxonomy (NCBI): domain Eukaryota; kingdom Metazoa; phylum Chordata; class Amphibia; order Anura; family Rhinodermatidae; genus Rhinoderma; species Rhinoderma darwinii. Next base: position 480,235,823 of record NC_134687.1, read on the forward strand.
TGTACTTTTACAGATGACAGTGGTGTGACTGCTTCATGCAGTATTATTTATAAATCCCCTTTGTACTGGCATGTAGGTAAGGCCACATGCACACTTCCGTTGGCCATTGCACGGCCGTTAATGACTGATCCGTAAAACACGGACCGCTGACGGATGGCTTCCGTGTGCAGTTCGTTGTTTCACAGACCAAATCAATGAAAAGGCCGAGACTGTTCCATCAAGAACAGACAGGAGAAGGACCTGTCCTATTTTTGATGGAAAGGCGACACAATTCCGTTAAAGCAATAGAAGTGTGCATGGTCCCGTTGAAATGAATGTGTCAGGGTGCTATCAGCTAAAACAACAGATAGCACCCTGACGATAAAAACTGAAGTGGGCATAAGGCCTAAGTCTACTGTAAAAAGTGCTGTTACCTAATTTGTCACTTCTCGCATCAACTTTAGATTTTAAAGTAAGCATCCATTTTTTAAGTATGCTTTTACTGAAAAGTTTATCATATATATATATATATATATACACTACCGTTCAAAAGTTTAGGGTCACTTAGAAATTTCCTTATTTTTTAAAGAAAAGCACAGTTTTTTTCAATGAAGATAACATTAAATTAATCAGAAATACACTCTATACATTGTT